>NC_030431.2:23708082-23720582 GCF_001660625.3 Ictalurus punctatus
TCTCTCTGTGTCTGTCTCTCTCTGTGTCTCGCTGTGTCTCTCGCTGTGTCTCTCGCTGTGTCTCTCTCTTGTGTCTCTCTCTGTGTGTCTCGCTGTGTGTCTCGCTGTGTGTCTCGCTGTGTGTCTCGCTGTGTCTGTGTCTGTCTCTCTCTGTGTCTGTCTCTCTCTGTGTCTGTCTCTCTCTGCGTCTGTCTCTCTCTGCGTCTGTCTCTCTCTGCGTCTGTCTCTCTCTGCGTCTGTCTCTCTCTGCGTCTGTCTCTCTCTGTGTCTGTCTCTCTCTCTCTCTGTCTCTCTCTCTGTGTCTCTCGCTGTGTCTCTGTGTCTGTCTCTCTCTGTCTCTGTGTCTGTCTCTCTCTGTGTCTCTCGCTGTGTCTCTGTGTCTGTCTCTCTCTGTGTCTCTCTCTGTCTCTGTGTCTGTCTCTCTCTGTGTCTCTCTCTGTGTCTCTCTCTGTGTCTCTGTGTCTGTCTCTCTCTGTGTCTCTCTCTGTGTCTCTGTGTCTGTCTCTCTCTGTGTCTCTCTGTGTCTCTCTGTGTCTCTCTGTGTCTCTCTCTGTGTCTCTCTCTGTGTCTCTCTCTGTGTCTCCGTGCCTGTCTCTCTCTGTCTCTCTCTCTGTGTGTCTCTCTCTGTGTGTCTCTCTCTGTGTGTCTCTCTCTGTGTGTCTCTCTCTGTGTGTCTCTCTCTGTGTGTCTCTCTCTGTGTGTCTCTGTGTAATTTTTTATTTTTTATTTTTAAATAGAGACGATCAGTGTGGACCAGACCGTCGCTCAGGCCTTCAAGCTTCGTGCATATCAGGATGTCATTATTAACATCGTGGATCCCAAGGTGCTCAGACCTCACATTCACCTTCACTGGAGACCATTATCTTCCTTTTTTTTTTTTTTTTTTTTTTAAATTTAGGATAAAACAATCGCACATGTTCCCTACTTCTAATGTAGATCATAAACCGAGATGCGTTTGAAGTCAGCTACAAGGCTGATTTAGCGAACAGCTAACAGAAGATTAGGACCACTAGTCGGCTTGTGATAATCTAACGTAAGGCTACGTTCAACGCGGCGCTTCCTCTAATCCAGTTCATATCATTTAGTTGCTGTCAGAGCTGCTGTTCTAGAACATTAATCAGCGCCTTCTTACCAATTAGTATCTGGAATACGACCGTGTGCAGCCGATAAGAGTCCGGCGTCGGTGGGAACTCCTTTAATACGGTTTAAAAATCATCTCCGGGAAATTCCTCAAGAAATCCCGTGAGAAAACGCCAAGGATACATTTCTGGAAATTCTCGGCGAAAAGGGCGTCCACTTTGAAGATGCTAAGATACTAAATTATGTTGATTTATTTTGGATTTTTTAATCAGAACATAATTCCCACAGTTCATTTGTGTTCCTCCAGAGTTTTGATGACTTTATTATTATTATTATTATTATTATTATTATTATTATTCTCAAATGTGGGGGAATAAAATAATAATAAAGAATGAATGCGTCTAAACTTTTGTAAATGAGTGTGTGTGTGTGTGTGTGTGTGTGAGAGACAGGTCGTGACACTGGATCTGGTGGAGCTCACCTTCAAAGACCAGTACATCGGCCGAGGGGACATGTGGAGACTCAAGAAGAGTCTGGTGAGTCATTCGTCACTCGTAATCCTCAACTATTCGTTCATACGTCATCGTAGAAAACAAGATTTCCTCTCACATCCACAAAAAGAAAGAGAGAAATCCTGCAACCCAAGACACATGACATTTTGTTTGATTCACTTCCTGTAGCTGAGTCGTTTTTTTGTTGTTGTTGTTGTAAAAGCTCGGTATTTAAGCGTGTGAATTGTTTGTGGAGCGACTCTTTCAGTGTTGTATCTCGGTGACGCTCTCCCGCAGGTGAGCACGTGTGCGTACGTGACCCAGAAAGTGGAGTTTGCAGGGATCAGGTCAGTCACGGACAGGTTTTTGTCGTCTGCTTGTCTTTATTTCTTGGTCTCTCCGTCTTCATGTGTGTGTGTGTGTGTATTCTACACTCCAGGGCTCAGGCGAGTGAGCTGTGGGTGAAAGGCGAGAAGGTCACTTGTGGTTACATCAGCGAGGACACAAGGGTGAGGCGCCTCTCCGCACGCTTTAAAGCCCACCGTACAGCACCGCCCTTCAGAAGCTACAGAAGATATTTACATGTTTACATGAAGGACGTGCAGGAGAACCGCAATACTAATATTGAAGAAACGCAGCAATTCGCATACTGTCGAAAGAACATAAATAGCGTTTTTTACAAATCGGGGGGGGGGGGGGGGGGGGGACGTTTACGAAGAATCGACGCGCGCTTCGTGTGAAGTAGGTCTGCGTTAGCATTACTTTACGCGTGCGAATACAATACACCGATATATACGTAACTGAAATGTTTCCAGAAATGATGAAATGTATCTGTGACCAGTCGGAGCTGCTCGCGTCATTAATCCATCGTGAACGTCTGTGCTCTAGGTGGTGTTTCGGTCCAGCTCGGCCATGGTGTACATCTTCATCCAGATGAGCTGTGAGATGTGGGACTTCGACATCTACGGTAACTCGGTCTCCTCTCTGTTATCGTTCGGGGGGGGGGTGTCTCCGATCGGTGTAGGAAGGGCTTCTGGAGTAGAATAGCAGAAAACCTCATAGATTAAGAGTTCAGGAAAGCGAACGAGAGCAGCTCAACGTAGGCATGCTGTAAGAGCATCAATGAGGATGTGGGCGTGTCTTTACGTCCTTATATGGAATTGTATGTAGGGAGAAGTAGGAAATCATTTTAAGCAATGTATTGAAAAAAAATATAAGGTCCTGTTGTTGTTTTTTTTAAAGCTCAAAACAAGAACAGCAGATACATTTTTAAAGCAATCTTTGTATGTAAAATGTTTCACGTACGTTAAAGTGCACCTGTTCTGTTTTTTTTGGGATATTACCTCTCATGTAGCGTGTTATAGAGCTGTTTGTAAATGTAAAGACGTCTGCGGAGTTTTGAAAAAAATAATAAATCGAAGCGCACGACAAACTTTTGGGAGTTCTCGACTCCCGAAAGAATGAAGCGATTCTGAACAGCCGAAACGAGTCGTTAGTGATTCCAGACTTACGTCCTGTACTACCCTACGTAGGTTTGTAACAAAAAGCCCCGCCTCTGGTCTTCATCGGATGCTCGCTGACAGCGATAGACCGATCACGACAGACTGGGACATCTGACCAATCAGAGCAGAGTATTCTCTCTGAAAGGAGGAGTTTAGAACGAATCCTTTAAGAACGAATCCTTTAAGAACGAATCCTTTAAGAACGAATCCTTTAAGAACGAATCCTTTAAGAGCGAATCCTTTAAGAACGAATCCTTTAGGAACGAATCCTTTAGAACGAATCATTTAATGAGTCGTTTTTGATACTGGCTGGAAAAAGATAATGCTGCAGTTTAAATTATGAGCACGTTAAAGTGTTTTTTGACCTCGGATGCGTGTAAATATATCGGATAAGACCTTTAAAACAAAATTAGACACGTTTCAAAGCCATAATAGGTGCGCTTTAAGTGGCATGTAAATAACATTAACTCACACACCTTGAAATCAAGTTTGTAAACAGTATTTTCCCAGCTAGCTAAGCTAACATGAGCGATCCTGACAGGAGTTTTATCATATTCAAAATTACGTACATAAACGTTGATGATTGCTACGACTAATTACAGCCAGATGTGTAACATAAGAGAAAAGGTGACTACTCGGGTCCACTGTTTGAATCTGTATATGGGCTTAAAGTCCCCATGAAATCAAAATGGAGGTTTTATGGCTTTTAGTATGAGCATGTTAGCGTTAAGGTTATCTATAAGCTAGTGTGCGCCAGAACAATGACAAAACCTTGTATTTAGAAGATACTGTATATGCATTGAAAAAGGTACGATGACATCATTCTGCACTTCAGATTTTCCGTCCAATCAGATGCTCTCGAATCTGAAGTCTCCCGCCCCCGACGTTATAAAAATCCATGGTACTAAACGTCATGTACGGCTTAGCCCAGACCGTGATGTAAGCGAAACGCTATTGGCTGTTTAAAAAGGGGGAGGAGCAACGCGATATGTCCCGCCGTGACTTCCTGTTTCAGTGGAAATTACGTCAGGTTACGCTGCACGTCGTTCGATAGGGAATTCACGGGGACTTTAAACAACACGCCAGCCGCTCTTCTATCAAAACATTCGTTACATAACATGCATCACGTCTCTGACTTAAAATTCTACTTCGTATTATTATTATTTTAAGGTGATCTCTATTTTGAGAAGGCAGTGAATGGTTTCCTCTCTGACCTGTTTACCAAGTGGAAAGTGAGTATCCGCTGTTCATCTTTTCACTTGATTTTTCTTCTTGTATATATTATAGTATATTTGCATATATATTTATTTAGAAGTAACAGAATTAGAAATTCACTGTTAACTCGTGTCAGGAGAAAAACTGCAGCCATGAGGTCACGGTGGTGTTGTTCTCCCGTACCTTCTACGCTGCCAAGACGCAGGGTGAGCTTCCTACACGTACAGATCCTTACACGCACTCGCTACGGAAAACGCCGTACAGGACAGTGATAAAATAGAGAAAAAAAATCCCTCCAGCTGATTGGATATTAGCCTTTAATTTGTGTCATTTGTTTGTGAATTAGCTTTCATCATGGGCCTGTCTTTAAGTACTGATATTATATTGGTGTATTATTTATACAGAAGTATTTCCCTTTTTTAAATAAAGTCATTTTTTTCGGCGTTTGGCACAAGCGTGCACTTTTTAAGTTCACTTTTGAACCTTTTCACACACATGGACAGGTAATTTAAGGCTTCTTTATGTTTGTAGGAAACACTTATCAGGAATCAATTAGCTTGTGCGTTGGTAAACCCGATCAGTTTGACCCAGTAGCAGTGTTAACAGCTACGTCGTTTCATTTTGTTTACAATATCTAAGAGAACATCCACGGCTAGTTTGAACGCACACCGTCCAGCCAATCAGAATGGAGTATTCAGACAGACCGGCTTACAAATATGTTTAATATACGTTACGTTTGAAGTAATGACGGCGCCGTACGCGACACGATACGCTGTTATATAATAAACATTCAGTCGCTCGTGTTCAGCATGACGTGATGAGCTTAATGAGTTTTTCTCCTCATCAGATGAGTTTCCTGAGAGCCAGAGAGGATCCATCAGGCAGGATCACGAGGGACGCTACTACGAGGATTTCTACAGGTTTCGGCGCACACACGGCTCACTTGTGTCCTGTCGGGTTTTATTTCAAACTTTATCGTCAATCCTGTCGTTTTCTGTGCCGTGGTGCAGAGTCGTGGCTCAGAACGAGAGGAGGGACGAGTGGACGTCTCTGCTGGTCACCATTAAGAAGCTCTTCATCCAGTATCCAGTGCTGGTGCGCCTCAAAGGAGCAGGTACACACACACACGGACAGACAGACAGACAGACACACGGACGGACGGACGGACGGACAGACACACGGATGGACGGACAGACAGACAGACACACGGACGGACGGACAGACAGACACACGGACGGGCGGACAGACACACGGACGGACGGACAGACAGACAGATACACGGACAGACGGACAGACACACGGACGGACGGACGGACAGACACACGGACGGGCGGACAGACACACGGACGGACGGACAGACAGACAGATACACGGACGGACGGACAGACGGACAGACACACGGACGGACGGACGGACAGACACACGGACGGACAGACACACGGACAGGCACGGACAGACACACACACGGACGGACAGACAGATACACGGACGGACGGACGGACAGACACACGGACGGACGGACAGACAGACAGATACACGGACGGACGGACAGACAGACACACGGACGGACAGACAGACACACGGACGGACAGACAGACACACGGACGGACAGACAGACACACGGACGGACGGACAGACACACACACGGACGGACAGACAGATACACGGACGGACAGACAGATAGACAGACACCCGGACGGACAGACACACACCCGGACAGACACACACCCGGACAGACACACACCCGGACAGACACACACCCAGACAGACACACACCTAGGCACACGGATGGACGGACAGACACACACCCAGACACACGGACGGACGGACAGACACACGGACGGACGGACACACGGACGGACGGACAGACGGACAGACGGACGGACGGACACACGGACGGACGGACGGACGGACGGACGGACGGACACACAGACGGACACACAGACGGACACACAGACACCCAGAAACAGGCAGACAGGGTGTTTAATTTCTCAACCCTGGTCGGTGTTGTCCCTGATTGAACCCGTGTTTGCGTCAGGATAAATGGATGTATCTCCTCTGTGTGTGATAGATGGGTTTCCGTGCGGTCAGAACTCCACTGCCGCTCAGGGGAATTACCTCGAAGCCATCAACTTGTCATTTAACGGTTTGTGAAATCCGATAGCTGACGCATTGACGGTACCTCCGAGTCCGAGTCTTCACAGCTGCCTAAACTCGGCTCTGTTTGTGTCGCAGTTTTCGATAAGCATTACATCAACCGTAACTTTGACCGCACCGGTCAGATGTCGGTGGTGATCACGCCGGGAGTGGGAGTGTTCGAGGTGGACCGGCTGCTCATGATCCTCACCAAACAGCGCATGATCGACAACGGTGAGGCCAAACACATGACATGTCCTCTGTCTCGGGCAGGAAATGTGTTCAGTGGTGTTTACAGTTTAATATTATATAACCCAAAAGAAAGGAGCTGAGTCTCGTACAGCACACTGATGACTCACTGAGAATATATTACAGAAAAAAATCATAAAAACTGCATTTCCTATTAAAAAATAGATGAAAATACAGTCCAATTATTTTTTCAGTTGTAATGAGAATTGATGGAGGGTATAGAGTTTATAAAAAGATGTATAAATGTTTCATATTGTGTGTCGATTTGTGTTCCTTATTTTTTTATGTTATTTGTTAATATGCAAATGTGTTGTTATATTTGTTAATGTTCCGTTTGCTATGAATAATTTAGTGTTATTAAAGTTTTTGAATTGTTATTGAAAACAGTAAAAAATGCTAAAATTCAAAACGAATACTTAATAATACTTGATAATAAATAAATGATATTTATTTACTTATTTATTTATTTATTTATTTATTTATTTATTTGGCTTATTTCCTGCACCCTGAATTGTTATTCAGAGGCATTAAAAAACCCTCAAATGTGAAATTATTCATTTAAAAATAAAGCAAATTAATATAATTTCTATGATGATAAAATAATAATTAAAAAAAAATTTTAAAACACAATTTTTTTTGTCACAGTTGATTTATGTATTTATTTGTTTGTTTGTTTATTTGGCTTTTCTACACCCAAGGAATTGTTGTTCAGAACCATAAAAAAACACTCAATTTAAATGGATAATAATAATTAAAAAAAAAGCAAATTAATATAATTTGGTAGAAAAAACTAATTAAAAATCATTTTTAAAACACTCTTTTAATTTGTCGCAATTTATTTATTTATTTATTTATTTATTTATGTATTTACTTCTTTCATGCACCCAAGGAACTATTATTCAGAAGCATAAAAAAAAACCTAAAATGTAAAATTATTTATTTAAAGAAAAAAAACAAAAAAACAAATTAATATAATTTCTGCAGTGCTGCAAAACTAATATTAAAAATAATTTTTTAACACTTATTTTGCTACAGTATATTTCTTTCTTTCTTTCTTTCTTTATTTATTTATTTATTTCTTTCTTTATTTCTTTCTTTATTTGGCTCTTTCCTACACCCGGAATTATTTTTCAGAAAAAATACATTTTAAACGTCAACACATTTCATTTTTTTGTCACAGTGTGCATTTGTATCACCTTACAAAGTGTGTAACATGAAGTTAATTTAATATATATATATATATATATATATATATATATATATCAATATGAGTCCTGTGTTTTTGATTGACAGGTATCGGAGTGGACCTGGTGTGTATGGGAGAGCAGCCGCTTCATGCCGTCCCACTCTTTAAGGTTTGTAGTTAATCACGAGGTTAAACACATCCTAGGATTTGTGAACGTGAGAAAATAGGGATATTTTTATTCTGAGAGGTGGTTAGACAAAACTAGACATTTAAAAAAAAAAAAAACCTCTGTATTGTTAGTGCGTTTAAATCCAACACCACAGTGTAATACAACTGCGTAATGACTTTCCGCAGTTACACAACCGAACCGTACCGGGTGACTCCAGACTGGACGACTACAATCTGCCTCACTGGATCAATCACAGGTGAGAGTGCAGACGGGAAGCTTCCTGTACATAGAGGCTATTTTAAGGGATTAAAGAGCCAAACATATCCTCTCCCTAGTGACCGAGGAATACAAATTCAATACGTCAAATCGGAATAGTGTTGCTGAGAAACTGCCTCGCGCCCTGTTTGGTGACCTTGACTGTCAGGACAGGTTTTGGTCTTGTGGGGATGAGTTGCTGGGATAAGATGCATGCTGGAATGAGATGCGGGATAAGATGGTAAAAAAAAATCCAACATGGCCGTAGTGAACATCGTGGTATGCATTGGCAGGACCCAAAGAATCAAAGGAAAGTGGGTGTCTCATTATAGCATTTTGTTGTGGAGTTACTGCAAATGTGTGTCCAGTTTTGCCTGCTGCTGGAGCTGAAGCGTGGGGCTGAATCTTGTAGTGTACACCAAAATTGTAGGTCATTGAGACTGTCCTCCATCGCTGTGACAAATTTCATATAATGCATGTGAAGTGTTCTGAGGCCTGCCGTAGACCCCCATGTGGAAGTATTATAATAATAATAATAATCATCTTCTTTAAGGATATTTAATATATAAAGCACCGTAGAAGGCACATCTATTTGTCTGCACTGCTCTGTGAACATGTCCTTTATATAAAGTCCTATAGTAATGCCTATATTAATACATTTCACAGCTTCTACACGTCGAAGAGTCAAGGCTTGTGCAGCTCATTCACTCCCAGAATTAAACTTGCCGGTCAGAAGGTGAGTGATCACTTCTCATTATGTACATGTAAATTACATGGTTTTGGTTATTTCTGTCTTTGAGGTGCTGGATGATTATGGCTAATAGGGTGTAAGGTGATGTCTCTCTTAAGGTTTTGGGGAAAACTGTTGTGAATGTGATGACATTTAATAATCAAAAACATTATCGGGCACTAGGGGGCGCTGTTAAGTCAAAAAACGCTTTATATTATAAATATGCTCTAATATTTATTTCTTTATTTATAGTATATACGTTTATATATTTATCTAGTTAATTCATCTTTAAAATTGAGACAGTTGTATCAGTAAAGACTTTTTTTTTTTAAACTAAACTAAGAATTTTTAGCTGCTTAAATTCAGTATCAGTGTTGATTTTAATAGTTTTAAAAAAATCAAGAAGAATTTCCTTTTAAAAGCAATTTTTTAAAAACAATAAATAAATAAAAAAATAAAATGTCTCTGGCGGCATTTGTTGTTGTGTCCCCCCCCCCCTCGCGTTAATGCTGTTTAATCTCACTCCAGAGAAGCATAAATCCTCACAAATCCATTTTTATATTTTTCTGAAAACATTCTGTAATTTCCTTTCTGTTCTGCTTTTATTTCCAAGCTCCATGTTGAGAAATCAAAGAGCAGCAAAGAGCACTGTAAGTTCAGAAGTCTGTTTATTTGAAACGTTTCCTTCATCATATGAACCATTTAATTTCCACTGATTTTATTTATTTATTTATTTGTTTGTTTGTTTATTTTTAGCGCTTGGGGCTCCTAAGGACTCGCAGAACAGTCTTCCCATCCAGGTGGACTACGATGCTCATGATGCTCAGGTCTTCAGACTTCCTGGACCTGCGAGAGCACAGAGGGGCAGCAACTTCCGGTAGTGTTAAAAAATTCAGTAACGACCCCATACAGTCATTATAATACACTCAGTAACTATGGTTTATAACAAATCCCCCCACCCTGAATATGCTATTAATAATAATAATAATAATAATATTATTATTATTATTATTATTATTATTATTATTATTATTGTGCTCTCTCAGGTCAGGCAGAGAGAAGGAGGTGAGCATTAGGAGGAGCTGGTGCTTGGCGGAGGTGAGTGGAGGACACTACGGGGGCTGCTCTCCTCCTTCCCGTCCTGTAGGAGGCACAGATGAGCAACGCAGCCTTGCGTCCGATGACAGCCTGGGCCACATCTCAAACATCCTGCTGATCCCTCGCCAGCCGCCTCAGTACGAAGTCAGCAGCTCGCTCGGCTACACCAGCTGTGCCAGAGGTACGGGCAAGCAAACCACGCCCACTCCACACAACTCCTTCATCTTCATTTAGTGTTTCTCATCCGGTGTTGAAGTTTGTACAACCCACGTATCACAGCAGCATTTGCTAAAACGACAACATTAAACGCGATCATATAATTTTTTCCTTCATTCTGATGTTCGATGTGAACGCTAACTGTAGTTCTTGACCTGTATCTGCATGATCTTATGCATGGTGCTGCTGCCACATGATTGGCTGATTAGATAACCGCATGGATGTGCAGGTGTACAGGTGTTCCTAATAAAATGGACAGAGAGGATAGATGGATGGATGGATGGATAAACAGGTGGAAAGATATGTGGATGTGTGTGTGTGTGTCAGAGTTGCTGGAGAAGCTGGTGGAGTCTCAGCGGGACTCGAGCGCTCCGGGCCGCTTCACCGTGGGCAGTGCCGAGTCGACGCTGCACATCCGCCCGGGCGGTTACACGCCCCAGAGAGCTCTCATCAACCCATTCGCCCCCTCACGCATGCCCATGAAGCTCACTTCCAACCGCCGCCGCTGGATGCACACCTTCCCCGTGGGTGGGTGAAGCACAAACATACACAGACCTGCATAGACATTCACAACACCAACTGCTCCAGCAATAAGGAATAAATCTATGTTAATACCATAGCTGGGAAAATTTAACACGTTCAGCCGGTCTCTCTGTGTTCCAGGTCCCTCCGGCGAAGCCATCCAGATCCACCACCAGACTAGGCAGAACATGGCCGAACTGCAGGGCAGTGAGCAGCGTGACCCCGCCCACACTTCTGCTGAGCTGCTGGAACTGGCCTATCATGAAGCAATGGGCAGGTTAGGCACGCCCACTACAGCGTACAACATACAGCATTGAAACATCAAACGTATGGTTTCTCCTCCATAAGGCTATAGTATACCTGTAGTATAGTGCATGTGTGTATAAATACTTGTTTGTGTGTGTGTGTGTGTGTAGGCGATCAGGAATCCCTAATACTGCAGACAGTGGGCTGTACATCAGTGGGGGAACTGATGATTTTTCTGGTAGTCCAGCCAGCAGCAATAGCACAGGTACCATACGCCTACATCACACGGGTGCGCTGCACCTCCTAAAGTGAACGTCTGTAAATTAGCCGTTGACGTTATTGCAGGTACACCAGTCAACCGCGGCTCTTTCGACGAGTGCTCCAGCGGTCCGGATCCAAGTGAGTCTGACACACAGACACTGAAACACGAGCGTGACATCACGTGACGTCATCCGTGCGCAACGCTCCACATGCGTTTTGTAAATTCATGCACGTGTTGTAACATTTTCATTAACCTTATTTTGTCTGCTTATTTTTATAGCAAAAAAAAGTGTTGATATTTAAAAATAAAAATAAAAAATCAGACAAAGCGGAGGCCGAAAAACATCGAAGTGGAATGTGTCGGGTTTTTTTTTTCCCCTCCCCGTTTTGGGACGCACGGGCATCGATTCGATGCTTGAACAGCCGAGTGCAAAAGTTTGCGCCCCCCCCCGTGGTTTCCCAGAGTTTATACGTAGTGTTAACATTTAAGGATAACATACGGTAAATCTTATCGTCTGGAAAATATAGTAGCCGTTTTCGAAAAAAAATGTACAGAGTAGATGGTGGTCATGTGATCTGCGGAGTCTGATTACAGCTGTGATGAAGCAGCCTCTTGGTTGATTTTTTTTGGGGGGGGGGGTTTGGTCCAGGGAACTCCTTTTCTGTTTTGGTTTGTTTTTGTCCAGAAGATCTCAGATGAACTTTGGGTGCTGTTTGAGGGTGAAAGTGTGATGAATCAGTTCATCCACGCTCAGATTATGGATGTGTCCTAAATAGTGACTTTCTAAAAAACGTATTTATTTATTTTTTCTGTAAGTCTGTCGTCTAGTTGACGTGCATTATGGGAATTCCTTGGCTATCAAAAAACGAGTTAAGGGAACATCGCGAGCATCGACGCGCCCTGGTTTTTACAGTTCTTTGTGCAGTATTATTTGTTTATTTATTTATTTATTTTACGGACCGCCCTTAAAATGGCCGACTCCGTGATCGGTGCTGTGACTACTGATCCATGGGGCTGATTGAGACGCGCCCCATTTTAGTACCTGCGTGAATATGATGGTAGCACGGTCTTATATTCTAGCGTTTAGGATGTATTTTAAACCGTGTGAAAAGAACACTACTCGGACGTGAATCACAGCACTCG
>NC_030431.2:23723082-23755582 GCF_001660625.3 Ictalurus punctatus
GTACACACACCCACACACCCACACACACACACACACTGCGGAAGTAAGGGCCTTCTTGGCCACTTTCCCGTCCTTTTAGTCCCGTTAGCGTTCCTGACTGAACTGCCGCTGGTTATTTTCCTGTAGCAGCACGTTCCGATGTGTAGTATTACTTCTCTGAAGCAAACATTTCCCGAGGATTTCTCACAGAGATAAATAATCATGACTTGTGTGCGCGCCTCAGGCGTGATGACGAGGCCCCCGTGATGAGCGCACCACGTGTGTTTGAGGAGTTTATCTGCCAGAGGCTGATGCAGGGCTATCAGATCATCGTCCAGCCCAACAGCAGGAAAGCTCCGCCTACCGTGGCTCCGCCCCTCAGCAGCAGCCCTCTCTACTCCAGGGGTAAATAAAGTGCTGAAGGAGGGTCAGAGCTCTCTACAGATTACACATCATGTATTCTCCTTCCTGTCTGGCTCCATCTCTCTCTCTCTCTCTCTCTCTCTCTCTCTCTCTCTCTCTCTCTCTCTCTCAGTAGCTATGTCAGTGGCCATAACATTGTGGTTATAACCAAACTGCGTGTTTCTTGTCCCTGCCTCGTCTCACACTGTGTTGTGTATTTGTCCTGTGCCGCTCTGTTGTTAAGTGTTGCACCATGGTCCTGGAGAAATGACGCTCCGTTCTGATCAATAACAGGGCTGGTGTCTCGGAGGAAGGCCGAGGAGGAGGAGAGTCTGTACTGGCTCAGTATGGGGCGAACTTTCCACAAAGTCTGTCTAAAAGACAAAATCATCACCGTTACACGCTACCTGCCCAAGTCAGTTTCACACACACAATACACAAAACACACACAATACACAAAACACACACAATACACACATACAATAAACACACAATATACAATAAACACACACAATACACACACACAATACACAATATACACACACACAATACACAAAACACACACAATACACACATACAATAAACACACACAATATACAATAAACACACACAATATACAATAAACACACACAATACACACACACACAATACACAAAACACACACAATACACACATACAATAAACACACACAATATACAATAAACACACACAATACACACACACACAATACACAAAACACACACAATACACACAATAAACACACACAATATACAATAAATACACAATAAACACACACACAATACACAAAACATACACAAAACACACACAATACACACAGAATACACACATACAATAAACACACACACAATACACAATAAATACATACACAATAAACACACACACTACACAATAAACACACACAAAACATACACAATAAACACACAATACACAGTAAACACACACAATATACAATAAACACACAATACACAAACACACAATACACAATAAACACACACACAATACACAATAAACACACACACAATACACAATAAACACACACAATATACAATAAACACACAATACACAAACACACAATACACACACAATACACAATAAACACACACACAATACACAATAAACACACACACAATACACAATAAACACACACAATATACAATAAACACACAATACACAGTAAACACACACAATATACAATAAACTCACAATACACAAACACACAATACACACACAATACACAATAAACACACACAATACACACACACTACACAATAAACACACACAAAACATACACAATAAACACACAATACACAGTAAACACACACGATACACAGTAAACACACAATACGCAATAAACACACAATACACAAAACATACACAATACACACACAATACACACACACACACCACACACAATAAACACATAAACACACTCACACACACTTAATACATATTGGTCTGATATTAATTGGTATCACTGCTAAAAGAAGTGTAAGCATTGGTTTAGTTATACTACGCTGGTGCCTTTTGTGTGTGTGTATCGTGTGTGTGTATCGTGTGTGTGTATCGTGTGTGTGTATCGTGTGTGTGTGTATCGTGTGTGTGTGTACCGTGTGTGTACCGTGTGTGTACCGTGTGTGTACCGTGTGTGTGTATCGTGTGTGTGTACCGTGTGTGTACCGTGTGTGTACCGTGTGTGTACCGTGTGTGTACCGTGTGTGTACCGTGTGTGTGTGTGTGTGTTGTAGGTATCCGTACGAGTCCACCCAGATTCAGTACAGCTACAGTTTGTGCCCCCCTCATGCCGACGGCCATTTTGTGCCGTGCTGGGTGGAGTTCGGTCACGAGCGACTGGAGGAGTACAAGTGGAACTACTTGGACCAGTACATCTGCTCCGCCGGCTCCGAGGACTTCAGGTGCACTCTCACAAACCATCTTCTGTCTTTTCTACACCGTACTACAGGTGGTGCTGGCATTCACCGCTCGTTCCTCTCCACAGTCTTATCGACTCGCTAAAGTTCTGGCGCACCCGCTTCCTGTTGCTCCCGGCGGGCGGGGCCAGGCGTGTGGCGGACGGCGAGGGCCACTGGGACGTGTATGGGGAGGGACCAGGGGCAGCGGCGGGCTCTGGAGACTGGGCTCTGCTCGATGGCTTCATACGCTTTCTGGAGGGGCTGAACAGAATCCGGAGACGACATCGATCCGACCGGATCATCCGGGTGAGTAGACAAGAACACGGAGGTGGGTTGCCAGACAGAGAGGCCACGCCTCTCTCTGCGAATGACAGCACAGTACCCACACCTTCTTTACAGACATGGAGGCAGTTTAGTAGAACTTTTCGTTACTCCCGTCATCGCTACTGTGTTGACAGAAAGGCGCGGCCATGAAGGGTCTTCAGGTGACGTCACCGCTCTCTCCTTACACCACAGAGCCTCTAGCACCTCCGCTGGTTAAGAAAGGCGCTTCGGCTCTCACTACACTGCTCGAGCTGGATCAGACTCACAAGTAAGTCCTACTCCGTCCTCATAGCACGTTGCCATGGTAATAGCATCACGTCTACTGTAGCTCCTATCTCATGTCGTCGCATGCAAGAAAGTGGAACTGCATGAATGTAAACCGTGATGTAACTGCACCTGGATTACGTTACACAAACATTAGGATGTTCCTGATTAGCCTAATTAGCTATCGATCGCACTGATAGAGAAATACTGAGAAATAATATAGAAAATCAAGCTTTCTACCCGCGTGTGTGTGTGTGTGTGAGAGAGAGAGAGAGAGATTTGTAGCTTTGCACACTAAAGACAGGAGATGTAATTATTTGATTTTAGTGAGTAGCTAAACAAAAAACTCTCTGAGCGCATCTTTAACGCAGAGCGGAGTGGCATAGGGCGATTTTATCTCATTTTTCATTCTTAATTAAAAATGCATCTCTGTAATATTCATTAGGGTAATGTTGGGGAAAACACACACATGCTCGTGCACACACACACACTCTCTCTTTCTCTCCGTAGGACTCTGGAGGATCAGCAGGCTGCCTCTCAGCATGCAGTGGTTAAAACAAACACGTCATTCAATGATGCTGCTGCTGTCATTGCCATGGCAACTACCTATGTTGACAGCCCTAGAAAGGTGACAGATTGCTTTAAATGGGGAGAGACGCGCGCGTGTGTTTGTGTGTGCGCGCGCGTGTGCATGTGTGTGTGTGTGTGTGCGCACTTGCTTATCTGCTCTATTCTGGTACATCTCTTGTATGTACAGTATTTGTTTATAGGGGGCCAAGCACCAAGTGAGTGCAGAGTCCTTTGTTTGTTTGTTTGTTTGTTTGTTTTGTTCCTTTTCTATATATTTCTTCTTTTTCTTCTTCTTGGTTACTGCCTTACAATCATTTAAAAGGATGCTATGTCTATTTTGTAAACTTTATACATATTCGTTATTAATGAAATTCGTCATGGCAACCACAAATGACATTTTTATTTCTGGAAAACTCAGTGCATTGCTTTATAATTACTTTTTTTTTAAATTTATTTCTAAAAAATATTTTCATCTCCTATACTTGTGTTTTTTTTTTTTTTTGTAGTAGTTGTTTTTTTTTCTTTTTAAAATTCATCTTCTTACGGTTGCACCTCGCAAGAGTGCTTGGACCCCTGTCATTGCTGCATGTAGCTTGGCTCCTTTTGTATTCGTTGTAATCATCTTGGGGGTGGGGTCTTATTTTTTCCCTAAATCATTTTACACGTTGTTGATTCCAGTTATAATTTTGTCTGTGTGTGTGGTGATTTTTTTTATTTTTTATTTTTTGCTTTGCCTATCATTTCTTTTCCGACCTTAAACAGCAGGAAGTCCGAACTGCACAGTTTACATCCTGCTAATTAGCTAAACCAGGCGTATTAGACCAGGCAAAACTGAAGCAGCATGTAACCCATAAAACCTAATGCTAATGACTAGTGTGGTCATTTTTGTAAAAGTGCAGCGCTGTTGAATTTTCACTTCTGATTGGACAGCTGTTGATTCGCCCTAAACATCAGCACCGCTGTAATTCAGCCATACGCAGGAAGCTGGAGTATAAAGTAAGTGTAGTAACGAGTTTAACGTAACAAACGATTGCTAGAATTCGAATTTGTGTGAATGTTAATCAAGTTAGTGGACCGTAACTAACTGTTGTAGAAATAATTTTCCAGCACAACATCTGGGACGGTACTGCAGCCGTAAATCACAGGTTTCTAATAATGCATTTAAAGTAAGGAGTCTCTAGTGTCAGTGCTTTGAAAAAGTCAGTAAGCACTTTCTGAGTCTCTCGGTAACACGACAGGCTGCATTTATTTATTTATTTATTTATTTGTATTGGTTTATTTCCAAATAAAGAATGAGAGGCTGGTGAGGGACGTTGCTATAGGAACAGTGACCCTGCACCGTGAAGGCCCACAGCTCTTATGAAGCGCTGTAATTATTTATGTGATGATAGATTTTTCCCGGGAATGTCAGTGGAATATCGTGTAAATTATTAACGATATTTAAAGCAGAATTTGGTGATATAAAAAAATAAATAAATAAATAAACGCAGTAACATTTTCTGTGAATGAGTTCATAACGTTATTATGCATCAATGAGGCATTTTAAGTTCTTTCATAATTATTATATATTTTATGTTTATAATGCACTTATTAATTGGTATGAGTGCTGCATAAACAATGTTTATAAACCTGGCAGTCACTAAGAAGTGTTTTTATTTCTCACAATTACTATTGTAATTAAGACACCATGCATTAAGAGCCAGGGGGGTGTAAACTTTTGAACAGGGTGATCGGTGTAAACTGTTTATTATTTTGTCTTCTGGGAAACAAAATGAAAAAAAAAAAAAAGATCTTTATACAAAATAATAGTAATTTACACCGATCATCCTGTGCAAAAGTTTACCCCCCCCCCCCCCCCCCCCCCCCGGCTGTTTGTCATGTTGCCTTCTTGCACGTCAGTGAATGTTTTCTTTTAATTTAAGGTTGTTATTGGGGGTTTTTTTTTTTCTTTTTCTTTTGCCAGAATTTTTTATTATTTGTTCACTCGTTTATTATTATAAGAAAGAAAGAAAGAAAGAAAAAAAACACCTAAAATGTTCGGTTGGGTTTCTGTAGGATTAGTGATGTGATGGGTTATGAATGCTACTTATAATGCGTCATGTTGACCATTCATAGTGCGTGAACTGTAATGCGTTTTCATAAATAATTACAACATGTACAATGCCTTATGAATGCATTATAACAGGATTATGAATGTGTTCATGGTTCACTGTAATGTAGATCAATTAGACACTAAACATAATTGAGGATTTATAACGGGTTTATCGTAGCTATGGCGCGGAAGTGGAAATTTGTGTTCTTTTATATTTTTGCGTTAATTAATTACACTTTTATGAGGAATTAGCTAGCTGTAAAATGATCACGTACACAGTTGTATCGATTTATGAATGTGGAATTGAAACTGTGCGGTGCTGAAGTCCTGCAGGCTTCCTGCTGAATGATCACATTCAACTTCCTGGGTTCTTCTGTGTCTCTCTCTCTCTCTCTCTCTCTCTCTCTCTCTCTCTCTCTCTGTGTGGCTTTGTCTTGTTTTTCTCCTGTATGCTGACAGGACGCTGCGTTCATGTTGGATTTTATTCGTAGCCCTCGCTCCTCCTACCTGTCTCACTCTCAGGTCAGTAACGTCCTCGGGCTCTTGTTTCCTCCGTGCACAAAACAGGCCTGACCAGTCTGTCGTTCGTGTTTGTCTTTTATGCTTGTGTGCTTCTGAACAGCTTTTCAAATGAAAAGAAGAATCAACATCAAGAGTGTTAGTAAGGGCTTAACCGACTAACACTCTACGTTGGATATTAAAAATAGACCTTAGGGCTTAACCGGGCTTTTTATTTTAACAAAAGGTCAAAAGGTTAAACAATAAAGACAGTTTTTCACAGCCTTCTTTGCTCATATTTACCGGGGGTGCCAATATTAGTGGAGGGCACTGTATAAATGTTCAGTAACCAACTGTGTGAAAAACACATTTATGTCTACAATGTTTACATAAATAAACTGTTTCTTATATATGTGTATATATATATATATATATATATATATATATATATATATGAGAGAGAGAGAGATTCGTTGCATGTAAGCAGATTTAATGGCGTCTGTATCATTTTCAATATTGAACTAGTTAGTATTTATTAAAATACGGCTGCATTTAATTCTTTGGTCGCTTCCTGAAGATTCCTGCCGAGCCTCCTGCAGCCAATCCTGCCGATTCTGGGTCAATAGAGAAAGGAGGGAACCTATCAAATGACAGGATGGTGGTGGGCGGAGCTACAGAGACTACTTCAGGACCTGAACCAGGGTAAATACACATTTCTAATGTATAGATTAAAAATGTTATTTATTTATTTAATAAAGTTTGTGTTTGTAACATGATTACGCACGACAGAGTCGGTAGACACCTGAGAACACTGTTGCTAGGCAACTGGGAAATATGAATTCCGAGTGTAAGGTAGCTAACGACTGCTGATGTAGTAGCGTACTGTCAAGGAAAGAAGCGCTCTCTTTGACACGATGCTGATGATGACGTTCTTCTGACGATGGTCCTCTCCTCTCAGGGCTCAGCAGGGTAACCTGTCCTCCTCCTCCACCATGCTGGAGATTCTGGAGGCCATCAAACACCCGAAGTAAGAGTCCTGACACCAGCAAGACGTTTTCTATTAACATTACTGCTTACATTGCGTTAAATATACTGTGTGTGTGTGTGCGCGCGCAGTACGGGCGTCCAGTTGCTGCCTGAGCAGAAATGTTTGACCCCTAACTGCTTCATCAGTGCTGAGGTGGTGCACTGGCTGATGAACACCGTGGAGAACGTGGCCACGCAAGGCATCGCTGTGGAGATCATGCAGGTACACATGAACAAGTCCCGTGCGTCCTTCATGCGTGGTTAATTAGGGTGAGAGGTTTAGTGATTTAAGTGCACTTGGGGGTGTGCTGGTGTAGGAAACTAATCATCAGCAGGGTGGTGTGATGTTACTGTCATTTGTATAATACAGAATGACACATCGTTATGTTTTTAATCCGTCTATGGTTCAATTGAATAGTGTAGAATGTCCAAGTTGTGTGGTTGTGTTTTTTTATTTATTATTATTATTATTATTATTATTAAATCACTTAATTGGTAACAGGAAGTAAGTGTGAACACAGTGTGCTACTCTGTCTGCTCGTGTTTGTGTAGAAAATGCTCGACGAAGGCCTGATCGCTCACGCGTCCGGCGAGGCCATGCGCACGTTCGTCTACGGCTTCTACTTCTACAGAATCGTCGACAAGGAGAACGAGAAGGGTGAGAGTCACGTCAGGCTCACGTGACTAAAACCTTTATGAAAAGTTCTTTCACAGATAGCTGACAGCAGCAGTTTTCTACCAAAGATGTCCCCCAAAGTTCTACATACTAACCTTTTTAACGACGCTCGTAACTCCTGTCCTGAACCCGCAGCCCCGTGCAGCAGCGCTGTGTCTACGGCGGCGCTCGACGACTTTGCGCTGTTCCAGAGGAAGTGGTTCGAGGTGGCGTTCGTGCTGGAGGAACGTCGCCCGTGTGATCTTCCCGCCTTCCTGCTGCCGTGGCTGCCCAGCCGACCCGCCTCGTACGCCAGCCGACACAGCTCGTTCAGCCGCAGCTTCGGGGGACGCAGCCAAGCCGCCGCCCTGCTAGGTACACGTTACCTCGTATGTGGCCCCGCCCACTACCGGATACGGCTCTCGGCTACGTATCGACAACATGAATGAGCACGCCCACTTAAATTCTGATCAAGTTAGCTAGTTAAGCCTATTTGCATGTTAACTCTATTAGCTGAGGAGCCCGGCGGGGTTTTTCCGTTTTTGGAACTTTCATTTTAGTCATGTTTTTGTCATCCATCCAATAATATGTCCATCTCCCTCTTTCTCTCTTTCTCTCCCTCCCTCTCTCACTCCCTCCATCTCTTACCACACTCCCCCTTGTCTCCTTCTCTGTGACCCTCTGTGTATCTTTTCCTCCCTCCCTCTCTCTCTCTCTCTCTCTCTCTCTCTCTCTCTCTCTCTCTCTCTCTCACCACACTCCATTTCCCCCCTCTCTCCTTCTTGCTATCTTTGTGACCCTCTGTGTGTCTTTTCCTCTCTCTCTCTCTCTCTCTCTCTCTCTCTCTCTCTCTCTCTCAGCCGCTACAGTACCGGAGCAGAAGACGGTCACTCTGGACGTGGACGTGAACAACCGCAGCGATCGTACCGAATGGTGTAGCTGCTATTACCATGGCAACTTCTCGCCCAACACGGCCTTCGAGATCAAGCTGCACTGGATGGCCGTGACGGCGGCGGTGCTCTTCGAGATGGTCAGTGATCGGACCAGTACAAAAAGAATCCCCATACCTCAGATGAATGACGTTAGCTGTAATTAACATACAGTCCCCTCTGCCTATGGGAACGGCAAGGCCGATTCAGTCGTTTGTGCTGTTCACAAGACATTTGGGTTTGAGAGAAAAACAACACTTCATATTCGGTTGCATATCCATTATTTTCAATAACTGCATCAAACATTAGACTAAGTGACATCACTAAATTGTTGGGTTCATCTTTTGGGATGCTTTTCCAGGCGTTTAACACAGCTTCATGCACTTGTTGTTTGTTTCGGGGGGTGTCTCCCTTCAGTGTCCTCTTCAGGAGGTGAAATTCTGCTCAGTTGGGTTAAGGTGATTGACTTGTCCAGTCTAAAACTTTCCACTTTCCCCCCCGATGAAGTACTTTGTTGAGACGGCGGTGTGTTTCGGATCGTTGTCTTGCTGCACGATGAAGTTCCTCCCAATTAATCTGGATGCATATCTCTGTAAATTGGCAGACAAAATCTTCCTTGTGAATTCATTCTTCTGCTACCATCATGAGTTCCATCATCAATAAAGATTAGTGAGAATGTTCCAGAAGCAGCCATGCAACCCCAAGCCATGACACCTCCTCTATAGATGAACTTGTATGTTTTGGATCATGAGCAGATCCTTTCTTTCTCCACACGTTGGTAGAAGTTCTTCTTGGTTCCACTTTTGTGGCTCGTCACTGTATTTCTGTGCGAATTCCAATCGGTTTCCGATTCTTACTGCTGATGAGTGCTTTGCATCGTGTGGTATGGCTTCTCTCGTTCTGCTCTCAAAGTCTTCCTGTGATACCTTCATCCCTGCCCTGTGGAGGTTGATGGTGAGCTCACGGACTGTTTGTTTTGTGTTTTGTTGTTTTCTTCACAGCTCTCACAACGTTTCTGTCATCAGCTGCTGTTGTTTTGCTCGGCCGACCCGTTCTGGTGTCTGTTCCTCAGTATCCCAGCGGTTTCTTTCTTTTTCAGGACATTCCAATGTGTTCTATTAGCTATGGCCAATGCTTACTCAATGCCTCTGATTTGATTTTTCCCTCTTTTCATGGTTTCCAAATGGTTTGCTTTTCTCCCATAGACAGCTCTCTGGTCTAAATGTTTGTTTATCCTTTTTAACAAGAAATGCAGTCTTCACAGGTGAAACTGAAGACTAAAACCAAGAATCAGATGGTCAGAGCTATTTATTGTTTCAACATGACACACCAGGGTAACCAGAAACACCAGTCAGTCACATGTTCTAAAACTTTTTTGCTCTTTTTGCTGCATATAAATAGCAGGAAATAAAAGTTGAAACTCTTGTCATATTGATGTTTTGTTCTCAAACCCTAATATCTTTAGCCTACTGCAAAAACAATGGAATTGGTAGTTTCGGATGGGACTGAAACCCTCCAGTTCGGTATCATGTGAACATTTTAAATATTTTACACTATTAAAGTGGCTTCTTCTTTAATCGTGTACAGTAACTAGCAGACTGCATTTTAACTTTCTAGACTGTCCTTTCTAAAGTGGGTTAAGGGCTATTAAATGTGTGCGATGGTGTCGTGTCAGGTGCAAGGCTGGCACAGGAAGGCGGCGTCCTGCGGTTTCCTGCTGGTACCAGTGCTGGAGGTGCCGTTCGCTTTGCCCTCGTATCTGTACGGAGACCCGCTGCGCGCTCAGCTCTTCATCCCCCTCAACATCCAGTGCCTTCTCAAAGACGCGAACGACAACCTGTTCGACGGTGAGAGCACGCAAACTTACACGGATGATCCAAAATGTAATCGTATAGTTCTTGTCTGGAGTTTCGCAGTGGAGCCGTCGCTCCGTCTTAAAACCGGATCGCTCTCTTCGTCAGCGTAAAGTTCGAGACCGACTCGGGAACTTACGCGCTCATGCTGTTATTTTATGAAGCTGATAATATACTTTATCGTATACCGAAACTGTATACCGTTCCGTTTTAAATGGCGTGGGGTGTACAAACTTTTGCACTCGATCGTAGCGTGTTTTGACCTTGTTGTGCGAGAGATGATTCGATGACCCTGATGTCACTGTCTCGGTCAGGGTTCGAACCAGAGACGTATTGGGACCGGATGCAGCTCTTCCAGGAGGCCATTCTTTACAGGTAAACCGAGAACGTGTTTAAAGCGCCCAGGTGATTCATTTCCTGTAGCAGTGAAACGACTTCGGCTTTCTCCGTTTATCAGGTTTGGCTTTGTCCAGGATAAATTTTCTGCCTCGGCTTACAGCTTCCCTGCTGAAAACAAGCCGCAGTACATCCACGTCACAGGTAAAATAGCTTTTATGGTTATGTTTCAAATAAAGCTCGACGTGTTTAATGTGTAAACATATATATAATATGTATGTGTGCGTGTGTATATGTATGTATGTTTTGGGCAAACAAAACATGCGAATGAACAGCACATTGGAGCTTTTACGGTTCCAGTTTGCCAGCTAATGGATTTATTATCGAGAACGTTTGGGGAGCTGTGGAAACTTCTTCCTTTAAACGCAATCAGAGGACGTTTCACTTTCCTACCTGGTCTCTCACGTTGTATATTATATTGTATACGATCTCTTGTCCAGGCACATTGTTCATGCAGTTGCCCTACTCGAAGAGGAAATACTCGAGCGGTCAGCAGCGGCGCCGGCGTAACTCCGCCTCCTCGGCAAGTCAGTGTCTGTTTGGCCCCGAGGAGCGTGTCGGCTACCACTGGGCCTACAACACCATGCTGACCAAAGCGTGGCGCACCGGCGTCCTGGGAGACGAAAAGCTCGCCGAGCGTCTCCTCCGAGACTTCACTGACTTCTGCGCCAACAAAGACAACCGGCTCGTGAGTTTCTGGGAGAACTGTCTAGAGAAAATGAACTCCAGCGCCCCCTGAAAGACTCGCACTTCAGACGGTTAGAACACAGACTGGGATTAACTCAAATTGTCATATTGTAAAAGAGTTTACAGCTAACAGGAAGTAATCTGGCCCAATCAGATTTAACCGCAATCAGCAGGTAATTCCTGATTGGCGCTTTAATGTAATGCCTGAGCGAGGAGAGGAAATAAAGGACTAAGTCAGCATGTTTGGAGTTTTCAGTGTCAGCAGAAGTGGCTGCATTGCCTCGGGAAGGAAGAAGCACAGTGCTGATGGTGCACAGTGATCTCCCGGGGTGGATCAGTTCACCTTTAAGAGGGGTAATTTATCGAAAACTACACTAACGCACATTGCGTCGAAGAGAAATTTGCATTGCATTTTGTTAAAAAAAAAAAAAAAAAAAGTGGTCTAAAATTAGATTCAAAGGAAACACAAGACGTAGTCCTAGCAGCTAAGGCTCTGTTCATATGGATTTCCTCAATAGCCACTGTATATTTTATTTACTTGCGTAGAAAGAGCGACATATAGTCAGAACATAGCCTGTCAGCTTTTTTTTTTCTTTCTCTTCTCATCAGAGAGAAACACTTTTTATTTAGAGACAAATATACACATGGTCCGTAGTTCTGAAGACCTCCTCAAGGGTCCATGATTTCCTGATTTTCTTACTGTAGTTGAAATCACAACCCTCAATTATTAAAGTTATACCTATGAATGTCACCTGGATTTAAAAAAAAATTTAATTGAAGAAAAAAAAAAAAATCTCAACAATGGAGAAATTGTAATTATATTCAGTTTTCACTGTTTCCGTGTAGACGAGAAAATCTTTACTTTGTGGTGTGTAATTTGATAAATCGGATAACAAAGACAAACGTTGTAGGCTGATTTGGCAGCTCTGTATTGTCCATGGTGTGTGATTGTGCCCCGCCGTGGGCTGGCACCCTGTCCAGGGTGTCCCCCAGGTTGTGTCCTCTGGGATAGGCTCCAGGCTTCCCATGATCCTGTGTAGGATAAGCAGTACAGAAAATGGATGGATGGATAGACGGTAGAGAAAATAGTGTATAGTATGTCATTTCAAAACAAGTGGGGTTTTTATTGTCAATCCTCTATATAGCTTGTATACAAAATACAACGAAATATCGTTTCTTCAGGACCATGCTGCAACACGGAACAGTACGCAGGACTACATAAAGTGCAAACGCACAACAGCGTGAGACGATAAATACGCAGGACGTACGTATAACACAGAGCATGGGCTGTAAACTCTAAACGACCGTGTAGTGTAGCAGGACAAATATAGCAATACCGGAACACGCTTTTGCTGACTCAACTCCTTGGGACATGAACTCATGTCTTCATGGAGCTTGCTTTGTGCACAGGGGCATTGTCGTGCTGGAATAGTTTTGGGCTTCTTGGTTCCAGTGAAGGGAAATTGTGTAATGCTACAGTATACGAAGACACCGCTATCTATCTATCTATATATAGATCTAGATATATAATTGTGGGAACAGTTTAAGGAAGGAACACACGCGGATGTGTCATCATATACTTTTGGCCATATAGTGTAGGTATAAAAGAAAGAAAGAAAAAAGAAATCCACACACACTGCTATCGTAATAGCATCAATTTACTATAGCAAATTCTCCTGAACGCTGCAACAGCAGCAGCACTGCGCATGCGCACTCCTGCGCCTCCGTCCGGGCTATTTTTAGAACGTGACGTCACCCATTAAATAGACTGCGCTCAGGCCACGCCCCCTTTCCCAGCCCTTGTGTGAGCAGGATTGACAGACAGCAGGACGCTGCAGAGAGAGAGCGAGAGAGAGAGAGAGAGAGAGTGCGCGAAAGAAAGAGAGGATAAGAGAATAGAAAAGAGGGCTCGGGAGGGACAAAAAACAAGGCTTTAGTTGACCAGTGTTAACAAATAGACGTGCTGAAAGATGGCAGACAGGGAGCAGCTCATCCAGAGGGCTCGGCTGGCCGAACAGGCGGAGCGCTACGATGACATGGCCGCCGCCATGAAGCTGGTGAGTGACTCTGTAATCGTGTGATTATTATTATTTATTATTATTCATTAGTGTAATATGTATTTTTTGTCGCATTGTAGAGCAGAAATTTGAATCCTTATGCATGCATGCAGCAAATCTGACAGCACCATATAATGCAGTGCAGCAGCACATTCACTGCTGCTGTTTCTGCTTTAACCCGGGTTGCCAGATTCGTCTAATTCATACCTCTGATTAGAGGTAAATCATATGCTCTAAACTTGAACTTAAATATTACAAATCGCTATATGATTTCTTTACCATCACCACGTATCCACATACACATTCTCCTGGGTGTGAAATTTAAAATTTCAAAGAAACATAATACGTCAATCTGGCAACCCTGTCTTTTGTCACTGCTGGAGCTGGATCTCTTTGTGATGGCAAGTACACCATAAAAGGATTAGAAATAAAATATATTACTGTTTGTGTGTGTATGTATATATATATATATATATATATATATGTATATGTATATGTGTGTGTTTTTTTCTGTGATGTTTTCACAGGTATTCTGTTTTGTAAATTTTACACACGCTAAGGTGTCACTGTTTCAGGAGTTGTGCAATTTAATTATCCAGTTATGACAATAACAGTACATTCTCAAATCTCCATTTTTTTACACTTCACATCTGTTAATAACGAAGATGTCCATTGTGGCTTCATGATCGGACGCGAGATGATGAGACGGGTAAGCGTCCGCCCGTCGTCCGCAGCATCGTACGTCCGTGCACAAAAGGATGCTCAAATCCTATGATGCAATCTGCAATGACACACACACACTCGCACACGTCTGTCTTAAAGTCAGATTTTAAAATATATATTTTTCCTGATGACGTGCATTATTTTTTTTTTTAAACAGACATACCTCATGTCATATTTTCCCCCCTTTAATCTCATCCTCATGCGCCTAGTGTGCAGTCTCTCCCTTGACATTGGACGCAAGGTCGGGACGATCGTTAGATCAGAATTATATTATAGGCATGGATATTTTTTTTTTTTTTTTAGACACATTTCTGGTCAATTACATATTTTCGATGATGCTGAGATTATTTTAAAGCTATGTTTTGTGCTGCATTCAAACCGAAAAGGAACCTTGAAACGTTCATCGGATCCTTGTTGACGAACGAGATTGTGCTGATCATAAAAAAAAAAAAAACAACAACTATTAATCTGAAATAAGGAGATTTACGTTTTACATAAAGGTCATTTTGTGATTTATAAACGAGGCGCAGAAATGCTGCATGAGTAGAGAGCCTCATCCCGAATGGAACGCACGGGTAGTGATGATTTTCATGTCTGAACAAAAGTGATATCGCGTAGCACGGAAATATCTTGTCACGTATGAATCCTATAATCGGCATACAACAATAAGGTTATGCCAAAGTAAAGAGAAGAAGCTGTTATGTCGTATCAGAGTCTAAGTTATGTTGTTTTATGTAATATAGAGTTATAGGTTACATAATTACAGTTTCACCCAGCTGAGTGTGATTTTATCAAACAAATCTGGCAACCCATGTGCTTAACCCATACATTAATCCACTTCTTTACACTACTGCATTGAGACAACTGAAAATGATCAGGGGTCAAAGGTGAGAAGGTAACGCCTGGAATATGACCAGAGCAAGAGATGTGTATGGTTGAGTAGCCAGAAAAGAAAAAATAAACAGGAGAGGTTAACAGATGCTTGAATAAATAGCTGTATAGTAAACATAGATAGATAGATAGATAGATAGAGCCTACGTTCACACTAGCAAGTGACAAATTGTTCATGTTCCACGCGTGTAATTTGTCTCTTGTAGAGATTGCTACTCTTGTTGCTTGTGGGCGTGGCCTGTCCAGCGCTTCCATTGAGAATCGGTAGTAGCTGTGTGTAGCTAGCTAAGCACAAATTAAATAACGTGCTCATCAGTGTGAAAATCGGTTGTTTTGATTTACACGTTACGTGCTCGGATTCATACTGGATTTCATTCGTTGGTGGATTAACAAAGCGCGCTAACTGTATTAGCTACGTGTGCTCACCAGAGACGCCGACTGTCTCTGCTACTTCCTTCCATGTTGTATTTTTCTTTGTAATGTCTTTATGCACATTTCATGAGAGGATACGATGAAACCGCGGTTATGGTTTCGATCTGAGAGTTACCTCACTATTCATTTTTTTTCATTTTTTTTTTTCAAAATACTAGTACTGTCTACCGGTGTGTGTGTGTGGGGGGTTATTTTTATTATTTTTTTTTTATTTTTTTTTTGTATATAAACCTAGTGACGGCATCGCAACGCGCATTCAGCCAAAGCCCTCTTCGATTCACGTGGGTCGAACATGAGTACAGCTAAAACGTCACTGCGAAATAGGAAAAAAAACTCCACGGGTTGTTTTTTTTTTTTTTAAAAAAAAAAAAAGCAGCAGCAAAATCGAAGCATTTTTTGGCCGCAGCAATCGCAAAAAAAAAAAAAAGAAATTTTGGAGAAATAATCGGAGGAAAAAGAAAAAAAATTCAGTGAAACAGTTATAGTTTTTTTGACTAGATTATCATACTGTGAAAAATCGTAACACCCCTAGTGGTGAACTGAAGGAAGTGCGGATCACGGAATCATTCGAGGCAGTCGTTTGGATTTGTCGCCTTGTCGAGTCGTAGCTAATCACTAACATGGAGTATATTTGAGGGCCACGTCTCAAATTCAGCTCCTTCTCTCACCCCCCACCCCCCCGTTCCCATTCCCCTTTGTTTGCTCCCCTCAGGTGACGGAGTTGAACGAGCCGCTGTCGAACGAGGACCGCAACCTGCTGTCAGTGGCGTATAAGAACGTGGTGGGTGCGCGGCGCTCGTCGTGGCGCGTCACCTCCAGCATCGAGCAGAAGACGGCAGCGCAGGACGGCGGCGAGAAGAAGCTGGAGCTGGTGCGAGCCTACCGCGAGACCATCGAGAAGGAGCTGGAGGGCGTGTGCCAGGATGTTCTCTCGCTGCTCGACAGCTACCTCATCAAGAGCTGCGATGAGAGCCAACTGGAGAGCAAAGTCTTCTACCTGAAGATGAAGGGCGACTATCAGCGCTACCTGGCCGAGGTGGGCACCGGAGATAAGCGCACCACCGCCGTCGCCGCCTCCGAGGCCGCCTACAAGGAGGCGTTCGACATCGCCAAGAACATGGCGCCCACACACCCCATCCGCCTCGGCCTGGCCCTCAACTTCTCCGTCTTCTACTACGAGATCCAGAACGCGCCCGAGCAGGCGTGCCAGTTGGCCAAGGAGGCGTTCGACGAGGCCATCGGACACCTGGACAATCTGAACGAGGACTCGTACAAGGACTCCACGCTCATCATGCAGCTGCTCAGGGACAACCTGACCCTGTGGACCAGCGACCAGCAGGACAGTGAAGGAGGGGACGCTAACAACTGAGCCGTCCTCTCTCCGTTAGCGCTCTAGCCTAGCTGTAGTCGACTTCGATTTCCTCTTAATAAATGTCTTCTCCTGTCTTTTCTCTTCTCTTCTATTTCTGTAGTCTCATGTCCATCCATTGGTTTTATGCAAATGTATGCAAATTTTATGTAAACGAGCGCATCTTATTCATTATACACGGTACTGTTTTGGTACTCGCGTCTTAAAGTGATTTAGCCTAGCGAGTACAGAATATTTATAACAGCACGATGGCTTGCACGGTAGCTAGCTAGTAGGTAGCTAGCTACTCCTTATGCTGGCTAACTTTAGCTAGCTAGCAAACAAAACAAAAAAAAGGTCATTTTAACATGTAACCAAAACAACAGCATGGAGTTAGACCGTTTGAGCTATGTTAGCTAGCAGTGTTGCAGCTAAAGTGTAGCTAATGTTAGCTAACAGGTAAAGCAGCTAATATTAACATTAGATTAACGTTTGCTAGTGTAAACTGTGTGGCATTTCAACCAACGAAGGTGGCCAATTTAAGCTAAACGGAATTCATTTGGTCTGAACAAGTATGCTAATGTTACGGCTAAGCAAAAGTAGATAGTGTCCTAGCTAGCTAATCAAGCTAGCATGCTAGAAATGTGTAAGCTTTTACCATTTGGCGGAGCAGGAAATATTAACTTCTTACATGACGAGACATTCTGATTTATTTATTTATTATTGACTTTGCGGAATTAGCTTCCTTTAATCCATCCTGCTAATGCTGCGATAAATTAGCTAATGTTAGCTAGCTTTTAGCGTCTGATGATTGGTTTCACTCAATATTCAGGTCTACTCCAGCATCCTCTATTTTCCACAGACTAAAGTTATTGTCTTGCCTACATTTCTATCACAACCCACAAGTTTCTGGCTGTTTTGATGTGAGCTAGCATTACCTAACACCAGTTCTCCAATCCTCGTCGATAGCCAATACATATTGCACTATTTTGATACTAACGCGCTGGCTAACTAGCTTTAAACACATCTGAGGGCATGATTAGCTAGTAAGCTTTCACTGAGCACCATTTTACTTGCCTACTTTGTCAGATCATATTAGCATGTCAAATTAGTGGATTCTATTTTGACAGACTCTAAGCTCGTTAGCTTATCTCTCCAGCAGTATTCGACATTAACAACCAACCAAGTCTGCTAACAAGTTAGCTTATGTTAAACCTACTATTATTGTAGAATTAAAACCAGTAGCCAGGTTAACTTGCATTGGGTTGACCAACAATTTTGTAGTTTAAACTAATAGCCAAGATAGCTAGCATCCAATTAATTATATATATTTTTTTTAAATGGTGTTGAAGCTAGCTAGTTAGCAAATGTAAGCTAGTATTGGGATACCTATTAATTGCTATTAAATCTGTAATCTTAACCAGTTTTGCTAGGTAGCATTAGGTTAAATATTGATTGTGTAATTTAAACTAGAAGCCAAGTTTGCTAGCAAAAGCACGCTAGCACAATTTAATAACTGTAACTTGTGAGAATTATACCAGTATTTTGATAGAAAGCTAGCTAAGAATAGGTTAACTATTGCGTAATTTAAACGAATAGCCAAGGTGGCTAGTAAGCAAGCTAGCATTGATTAACTATAAATTGTCTAAATGATACCAGTAGCAAAGTCTGAAAGCATTTGGGTTGACTTCTAAAGGCTAGGTTTGATAGCAAGCTAGCTAAGAAGAATTGTGTAATTTAACTTAGAAGATCATTGGATAACAAGTCAAAGCCAAGTTTGTTAGCAAGCTAGCGAAACCTTAAAGCCAAGTTTCAAAACAATCTCTTCCTCTTATGATGAACTTTTTTATTTAACAGGTGATGAGAATTTTTGCAGCTTTTTGAAAATTTGCGTAACATTTGCTAAACGTCTGGATGGAAAATTAGCTCATGACGTCCACCACGTCTCTCCTCTTCACTCGCTGGTGATTTAGCATCTGAGTAACCGTGTGTTCTCTCTCAAGGACTCGCTCTCTATAGAGCCTCTTCATTAACACTGAATTATGAGATGGTGGGTGGGTTGTTGTTGGTTGGTGGGTGTGTGTGTGTGGGTCGGTATGTGTGGGGGGGTTGTTGGTGGGTGGTTGGGTGGGTGGGTGTGGGTGTTTTTTCTCTGTGGCACTGTGCAGTCAAGCCAAGTCATGTGATTTCATCATCTGTCACTGCTTGTGTATGTGTGAGAGAGAGAGACAGAACACCATTAAAGACATTCATTACCACAGGAACTCGAGGTGAATGTGTACTGCTTCATTATAGAGTCCACTAAGGTTAGTCTAGTTAAAGGTTCTCCTGTGTGTTGTCCCGCCCCCTCACCGTCTGTCACTCTCTCCCTCTGTCACTTTATTTTTCTCTCTCTGTCACTCTCTTCCCATCTTTCTCACTTTCTCTCCATCTGCCCGCCACGCGCTCTGTCTGGTTCTTAGTCTTTTTCACAAAAAAATTAATAAATCAAAATCCAAAGTCCAGTCACATTGGTGTCCATGCTACCCAGTTTAGAGTTGTCCACACCACCCAGTTTAGAATTGTCCGCGCCACCCAGTTTAGAATTGTCCACGCTACCAGTTTAGAATTGTCCACGCCGCCCAGTTTAGAGTTGTCCACGCCGCCCAGTTTAGAGTTGTCCACGCCGCCCAGTTTAGAGTTGTCCACGCCGCCCAGTTTAGAGTTGTCCACGCCGCCCAGTTTAGAATTGTCCACGCTACCCAGTTTAGAATTGTCCACGCCACCCAGTTTAGAATTGTCCACACCACCCAGTTTAGAATTGTCCACGCTACCCAGTTTAGAATTGTCCACGCTACCAGTTTAGAGTTGTCCACGCCGCCCAGTTTAGAATTGTCCACGCCACCCAGTTTAGAGTTGTCCACGCTACCAGTTTACAATTGTCCACGCTACCCAGTTTAGAATTGTCCACGCTACCCAGTTTAGAATTGTCCACGCTACCCAGTTTAGAGTTGTCCACGCTACCCAGTTTAGAGTTGTCCACGCTACCCAGTTTAGAGTTGTCCACGCTACCCAGTTTAGAGTTGTCCACACTACCCAGTTTAGAGTTGTCCACGCCACCCAGTTTAGAATCGTCCACGCCACCCAGTTTAGAATCGTCCACGCCACCCAGTTTAGAATCGTCCACGCCACCCAGTTTAGAATCGTCCACGCCACCCAGTTTAGAGTCGTCCACGCTACCCAGTTTAGAGTTGTCCACACTACCCAGTTTAGAATCGTCCACGCCACCCAGTTTAGAATTGTCCACGCTACCCAGTTTAGAATTGTCCACGCCACCCAGTTTAGAATTGTCCACGCCACCCAGTTTAGAATTGTCCATACTACCCAGTTTAGAGTTGTCCACGCCATCCAGTTTAGAGTTGTCCACGTTACCAGTTTAGAGTTGTCCACACAGTTCAGTATCTCAGACAGACTGATGTGGATTTTTGACTCTCAGTCTGTTGTTAGATAATAGCCTCACCGCTCCAGTGCATAATAAACGAGGCAGACTATATATATACACATACACACACACACACCACTTTCCTGGCTGACTGACTACATTTAACACAACGGGGAAATGTGTACGTTTGTTTATTTATATTGTTAGAGTTAATATAACACTGCTGGTGTGCAATGACACTACGAGGGTTAATGTAACTGTTCAAACGTAAATGTTCAAACGACACAATTTGCTACGTAATGGCAAGTTGGACATTAACTATATACACGTTTATCTGAATCTAACGCTGGAAGTGGGAAGTCTGCGCTCAGAATGATGTCATCTTCAACCATAAAGTGGGAAAAAACCGACATGGACCCCTTTATGTTCGTCTTTTGTTAGCATCAAGCTAGCCAGCTAACTGTGATGAGTGATGTATATTCTCCTCCTCAAAAACATAGTGAACCGTAGTCAGTGTTAAAGATTCAACAAGCGAATATATCTAAAACAAATACTCGTGTATATACAGTTAAACTCCATTAAAAGTAAGAAGTGCTAGTACGATCGCTGTACATGCTGTGAGCAGCCATTTTGATTTGACATCACTTGCTGAATTTGGAGTTAAGGAGAGAGGTCACGGGTAGGAATTCCAAATTCAGGTGACTTCTGTCCCTCTGCAAATCCCCCCCCCCCCCCCCCCCCCATAAAAAAAAATTATGCCAAGAAAACATTCCCCACACTATTACACCACCTCCACCAGCCTGGACTGTTGACACAAGGCAGCTGGGTCCATTTCATGCTGTTGGTGCCAAATTCTGACCCTCATATCTGTGTGCCTCAGCGGAAATCATGATAAATCAGACCAGGCTACGTTTTTGCACTCTTCAACTGTCCAGTTTTTGTGATCCTGCTCCCACTGCAGCGTCATCTTTCTGTCCTTGGCCGACAGAAGCGGAACCCGACTTGCTCTTCTGTTGCTGTAGCTCATCCGCCTCAAGGCTTGATGTTTCCGTCCACAGAACCGCCGCTCGCTGAATGTTTTCCTTTATCACACCTATTTTACTTTATGGTCCTTGTGAAGTTAAAGGGGCGTTACATGATACTGTGCTGAATTGTTGCACCTCTAAAAATCCTTCGAACACCAGCGTGACTTCTTCACTATTCTATTGGTTACTAATGATAATCCTATCGTTTTATAATCCGTTGGCAGCACGCTGACTTTTATACGTGGAAATTAAAGAACAGGTAAAGTCCAGGGTCGTGTCGAGTGATACGGATCAGCACAGTTGCATAAGAGGTGATTGACAGCCCTCTGCACTCTGATACGTGGGCTTCACACACGAGTATGCATGTCTCATGAAATTAAAGGTGTAGTCGCCAATTTTGGTGCCTTAATACATTTAAATACAAACTTTTGTAAAGCCATACCTCCAAACCAATCAGGTTTAGGCTTACTGAACTCCTAAATCTTCACGCAAGAGGCGGAGCTTCTTACACATCAGTGGTGGTAGGTTTTTTTTTTCCCCAAATGGCCGAAACGGAGATTGAAGATTTTCTCTCCTCTATGCAGATATTTCACTGCTAAAATGTGAGGAGAGAATATCCAGACTTTCCAAACAAAAAGCCCTGACCTCATCTTTAATACACTCAGTGATCTATAGGTGTTTAAAGGGAAATTCTACACTCTTGGCGGTTAAGGCTCTTTGTTACTGATCAGAAGGTCGGGGGTTCAAGCCCCAGCACTGCCAAGATACCACTGTTGGGCCCTTGAGCAAGACCCTTAATCCTCTCTGCTCCAGGGGGCGCTCTATCATGGCTGACCCCGCACTCTGACCCCAACTTCCTGACATGCTGGGGTATGCGAAGAAAAGACTTTCACTGTGCTGTAACGTCTATGTGATTAATAAAGACTCATTATCGTCATCATTATTGAATTCTCGATTCTGATTGGTCAGAATTTTCTACGACAGCAGCTCTGACAACACATCACTGATTATTTTCCTATAACACCGCTCCCCAAGTTTTATCCCGTGTGTAATACATTTCACATTACATTACGCAGTATCCTGTTCTCATGACATCTTAAAAACTAGGATTTAAGTCCTTTTCCTCATGACATGTACAGTAGAGGGCAGCTAAAACTGTAACAGGAAGTATAATTCCAAGGTCGTTTTCCGGGGTTTTCTTCTCTAGCTATGACGCTAATATCGTTAAGGAGTAACAGACCGGTTTAGCTTGTGTAGTAATCGTTAAGCTTGCGTGGTTTGTACAGGTTGTTAAAGTGAACTCCAGACACCAGGCATGTCTCAGGACTGTCCCGTCTAGGGTAAGGTGTAACGTGTTCTGTAACGTGTTCTACACGGCCCATGAATACGAATCATTACATCTGTCTGTATAATTCCTTGTAAGTAAGAGCCATGAGCCATGAATCCTTAATTGTATAACTTAATTCAGATAATTGTACAGAATGCATTTGTATGCTGTGGTATTTCAATTTCCCTAAGAGCTAAGAGGCGCAAACCTGCCCCAGCATGACGATGACCCTGTGCACAAAGCCAGCTCCATGAAGACTTGGAGTGGAAGAATGTCCTCGAGTGTCCTGGACAGAGTCGAACACCTTTGCGCTGAACCGGAACGCCGACTGCACCCCATTCCTCCTCGTCCAACATGTGTGCCTGATCTCATTAATGCTCTTGTTTAAATTGAACACACCTGAGACCTTGTAACACTAACAAGTCACATGACACCGGGGAGGGAAAATGGATAATTGGGCCCAATTTGGACATTTTCACTTAGGGGTGTACTCACTTTCGTTGCCAGCGGTTTAGACATTAATGGCTGTGTGTTGAGTTATTTTGAGGGGACGGCAAATTTACACTGTTACACAAGCTGTACACTCACTACTTTACATTGTAGCAAAGTGTCATTTCTTCAGTGCGGTCACATGAAAAGATATCATCAAATATTTACAAATATGTGAGGGGTGTACTCACTTTTGTGAGATACACTGTGTATATATATATATATATATATATATATATATATATATATATATATATATATACACAGTCCCTTTGCCGGTGTCTGAAATGAGCAGATCTACTGCAAGAGATCAGACACAAAGCCGACTCTCGATCTGTCACAGTTTTATTGACACACTCACACAGTAAATTCCAAATTATTATACAATCTATTGACGTTAGAAACACAATCACATAGTAACTGTGATCTGATAACGCGAAATTCCTCACATGTCCTGGACCTTACTTTGATTACAGCCTCTTGATTTTTATAATCAGATTATGTTATTTCATTACAGTACCGATTACTTTACAGTACTGGATATGAAATGATCACGCTCAAGCAATTCTGTACTTTATTCACATCACGCATTCTTCACGAGAGCGCGTCATGTTTCGGTTGTGTTCGTGTAAAAAATAAATAAATAAATAAATAAATAAGAGAGAGGAACGCTTCTTCGATTTGGCTTTGATTTCTTTCGGGGAAAGACGTGCTCGGGGTACATTTGTTTGCTTCTTTCATTTTCGCAGTCGTTATTTTTTAGATCGTCTTTTTCCAGGTCTTCAGAGACGTCTCACAGACTCGATGTGGTTTAGGACGCAACCTTTATTCTTCGACGTTGATGAAAGAGGTTCTAATTCGTTTCTCTGTGCAAATTAATATCAGCTGGGTCAGTAAGTTGATGGTCTATAAAAAAGGCTTTTGCTTATCAAGGTGTCCCACAAGAAACATCTCATGATGGGTAAAAGCAAAGAGCGCTCCCGAGACCTTCACAACCTTATTGTTGCGAAACATATTGATGGAATCGGATACAGACGTATTTCAAAACTTCTGAATCCTTATAAGCACCATTGGCGCCGTTATCCTCAAGTGGAAGCAACATCACTCCGTCATCAACCGGCAACACACAGGAGCTCCTCGTAAGATTTCTGACCAGGGAGTCAGAAGAATAGTCAGAAGAGTAGCCCAAGAGCCAAGGAGCACTCGGAAAGAGCTCCAGAAACACTTGGAGGCAGCAGGTGCCATCGTCACAGAGAAAACAATAGGCAATGCACTCCGCTGCTCACGCTCATCCAGCATGACTCCATTACTAAAGAAAAGGCATGTCGAAGCTTGTTTAAAGTTTGCTACAACTCATTTGGACAAGCCTGTGAAATACCGGGAGAGTGTAGTCTGGTCAGACGAGAGCGGAATGGAACTTTTTGTCTGTCATACTATACATGATGTTTGGAGAAGAACTGGCACTGCACATCACCCTAAAAACACTACACCAACAGTGAAGATTGGAGGTGGAGCATCATGGTGTTCGGCTGTTTTTCATCACATGGTACTGGCAGACTTCATATAATTGAAGGAACGATGAATGGAGCCCTTTACCGGAAGATTCTTGAGAAGAATCTGCAGCCATCCACCAGGACGATGAAGATGAGACGTGGGTGGAGCTTCCAGCAGGACGGCGATCCGAAGCATACAGCAAAGAAAACTCTCGATTTTTCAAGGTGTTAGAACGCTCCAGTCAATCACCTGACTCGAATCCAATTGGACAAGATTTAAAGACGATATGTTTAGAAGAACGGACCAAAATCACACCTGAATACTGCGGAACATTCATTTCTTCATACAGGAAGCGTCTTGAAGCGTCATTACAAACAAAGGCTTCTCCACTAAGTATTAAATACATTTCAGTTAACATGTTCAGTACTTTTTTCCCGTGTCGTTCCTCTTTATCACACACAACTTCATTTATGGACTTTAATGTTGTGAATTCTTTATATTTGCAGATTTCTTGCGTTAGTACCAAAGTCTGGCGAAAATTTCATGTGAGTAACCTCGTCGGAAATATATTCACTGAAAAAAAAAAAATGCTGATGCGTCCAATACTTATTTCCCCCGCTGTAAGTATTCATTTTCATTTAAATTCAGGCGAAGCACAAATCACTGCGAGAAGCTGATACTTTAGCAACAAAGTACTTTTACCGAAGTGCGTTTCATCACTGTTTACATTGCGAACACGTGAGTATAAGCCGCTCAAGACGTGAACCAAAACGAGGACTGCGTGATGATGAGCACGTGATGGGCCTGCATCTTTTCCTGCTCTGGCTCGATTCAGTCCAGGGTGAAGGTTCTTCCCGTTTCAGGTTTTTTTTTCCCTCTAGACACGTTCCCTTTATTCCTACTCACGCACAAGTTTACACCTGAGATATCTTCCAAGCCTTGACTAAAAGATTTCCGAATTGGGTGGAATTTTGTGTATTTACTGGAATTGCTCACATCTTCCGTGTGAGTTGAACATTAACAGCTTCTGCCAGTTCACCAGAGTTCTGACAGCTGAAAGGAGAGAATGATCTGTGATAATTAACCCTGAGTATCACCCAGTGTGTGTGTGTGTACAGGTGAGGGGTTGGGGTGTGAGGTGTGTACAGTACGCATGCGCTCATGCACAAATCAGTATTTGAAGCTCAGTGTGTGAGCAGGTGCGTGTGTCACTGTGAGGACGAGTTGTAGAGAATCACAAGCTCGCTCGGCTCAGCTCGGCCACGATGACCTGGGATTATTTCAGCTTCTCCATGGTCCGCAGCGGCCAGAAGAACGAGACGTTCATCGCCATCAACAACCCGGCGGATATTTCCGTCATCGTCATCTACTTCATAGTGGTCCTGGCTGTCGGAATATGGGTGAGTCCGCTCGTGCACCTGTGATGTATATAGTTTATGTATCCTTCATCTTTCATTGACTTGTGAATTGTTAACTTCATTTCAACAGTGTGCATCCTAGAGAAGAACGAAACGTCATGTTATTAGCACTTTAAACCCCCAAACGTACATTCTTCCTTCTGTACATACTGTTCCTATCCCTATCGGTTTCACTGTAAATACCGAATCCGCTTTGAGTGAAATAACCGAATAATAAACCACACTGTAAACAAAACGAAGCAAAAAATACTCGCAACAAAGTTTTCAGTTAAGTACTGTAATTCGAATTTATAGCATTTTTACTGCACTATATTGACTTTGACATTAATATATAAGACTTTGTTATTATTATTATTATTATACAGGACCGCACATATTTTTAATCAGCATATTACTGTAAAAAAACAACAACAACAACAACAAAAAACATCGTAAAATAAATCTTAACAATCTAAAATATTAGCGATCGGATAGAAATGTCGTTTTATTTCCGGTCATATAAGAACCAGTATAAGATGTACAATTCTACAACGATAATGAAAAAAATGAATGAATAAATAAATAAATAAATAAATCCAAGAGGACAAGGGACAGAAACGATCAGATATCAAACTAGCTCCGCGAACCTACGATTGCTTGGATTTGTGAACAATTGCTTAGATACCTTCGGTTTACAAACAAAACGAAACAAAAACCTAAAGTAATGACATTTTAAAATAAATAAATAAATAAAGGCGTCCTGTGAGATTTGGTGCTTGAGGTAAATGTTTTTGCACCCAGTTTTACAGTGAAGCTAGCGACACTGAATGTTTTATTGCGTTGTTACTCTAAAGATAATTTTTTAAAAAATGATATCTTGAATATCGTCAAATTTATCTAGTCTTTCCTACATTACAAGATTATAAGATTATTTTTTTTTGTTTTCTTTTTTAATCCCGATTTTCTCCCAAATTTCTCCCATCCGCCAGAGAGCTCTCCGCTATCACAGCTACCAAACACGTGCTTCCTCCAACTGCATCTTTTAAAACTGCTGCTCATGCAGCATCACAGGGCAGCGTAACACACTCGGACCGAAGCGCTATCCTCCCACTTCCACGCTCACAAGCTCACAGATGTCCATCATTGGCTAAGGGAGAAAGAGTAAGCCCCTCCCACTTAGAGAACATGCCCGGGTTTGGTCTCTTAGACTACAGATGGCTGCGGCATTGTCGTGATATGATCTCAGGATGCTAGGGCTAACTCTTTACTGTTGTGCCACTTGGCGGCGTGACATACCATGTGATATACCATGTTTAACTGAATAAATAAATATTGGACACTGCGGAAACAACATTAGAGCCCAAATTAAAAAAAAAAAAAAAAAAAAAAAAAAAAATTAATAAATGACCCAATAGACCTAATTTACAATTATTTATTTATTTATTTTATTGCAGAAGGCAGTGGTGTATAGGATGTGAGGGTGCAGGTTCGGGTGGGCGGGTATACATGACGATCAGATTGTAAAATAACGAGGGTGATGGGGATCGGGGTTGGATTGGACGAGGATCTAAGTGGATGTTCCTTCTAAAGCTGTCATCCAGCAATGAGGATAATCAGTTAAAATTTCTATTATTAATATTTAAATTCCATGCATGGTTGGTTTTGGGATTTTTTTTCTTTTCTTCAGGGCAATGAGGATGTGTTAATGTAGAAATGCACGAATCTATTAATCAGTAATTGAAACAGTTCGACACTTTAACGTTGTCATGGTGTCGGATCTAGGTGCTGATTCGCTAATGACTCAGTGTCTAGGTGAAAGTTCGGCTGAATTGAACGTTCATGTTATGTTCCTTTCTGTAGGCCATGGTGAGGACGAATCGCTCCACGGTCGGTGGATTCTTCCTGGCTGGACGTAGCATGGTGTGGTGGCCGGTAGGTTTCTCCACACAGGGATTGCGCCTGCACCTACAGCGATCTCCACTTAGACCGAAACGTATTAAATGGTAAAATGTTAAAGCACTGAGAAAGTATTTAAACCGTTTCGTATTTTTTAAAATGAACGTCTTCTTCTGAACTTCTTGAAGATGTCACTGTGCTCTTTGGGCATCATGTGACCTTTTGAAGCTGCAGAAATATTCCAGTTCCCGTCTCCGGATCTGTGTCTTGGGCGGGTTAAAGACAATTCCTCTGACCTCGTGGCTTGTCGTGACTTTCAGCGTCTTTTCGGATCACGTCTGCTTAATTTCATTCGCCGGACGTAAACAATAATCAAGTTGTAGATGCTCAGAAACAGAAACAAGAATGCTGTTTACTGCTGGGGTCTAAAACCGTGACCGTTCTCCCAGTCCCTGTTGATGAAAAGCACCCCCAAAACACGATGCTTCCACCACCATGCTTCACCACGGGTCCGATCTCAGGGTGATGAGTAAAGGGCAGTGGTGACTCAGTGGTTAAAGGCTCTGGGTTACTGATCAGAAAGAAGGTCAGGAGTTCAAGCCCCAGCACTGCCAAGCTACCACTGTTGGGTCCTTGATCAAGGCCCTTAACCCTCAACTGCTCAGTTCTATAAATGAGATAAATGTAAGTCGCTGTGGATAACAGCCGTAAATTAGTAATGTTGAGTTTCTACCAAATGTAGCACTTTGTACCAAAGCCATAACGTTCAATTTTGATCTCATCACATCAGAGAACTTTTTTTTTTTTTTTCGTGTTTGCTTTTGGCAAGTGAGTCCAAATGTGTTTTTTTTCTTTCAGTAATGGTTTTCTTCCTGCCACTCTATTATAATGTGTTCGGGTTAAGGTTGTCCCCTGAACAGCCTTTCCCATCTGATCTATGGATCTCTCCAGCACCTTCACAGTTACCCTTGGCCTCTTGCATGCTTCTCTGAACCCTTACCCAGTCACTAGTTTCTGTTGGACGGCCTCCGTTAAGCAGAGTCGTAGTTATGGTGTATTCTCAATATACTAAACTGTCCTTTGCATGTTGATGAGGGGGAAAAAGGTTGATTTAATACGTTTTTGAGTAAGCCTAATATAATAAAAAAAATAAAATAAAATGTAGAAAAACTGACGGCGCCTATATAATCTGCGAACGCACTTTATATTGATCAGGTTTGACTTTTAATATAAAACATTTGTACGTGTCAGAAAGTATTCCATTTTCCGTCTTTAAGTGAAAGAGAAGAACCGGTGAGTGGATGTGCCACTCGTATCGCTCCAAATCAATGAGCTGCTCGATACAGATCCGAGCATCAGGATGGAAATGCGTCATGTTTACAGCTATCCTTCAGAAACGATGATCTCTGAGCCAGAGGGGGGGATTTTATGACGCCATAATGGTCAGACTGTCTTTCTGAATTCACAGGCCTTATCAGTTTCAGACTCAAGAGACTTTATAGCTTTCATTAGGCTATAAACATGTAAAGAATAAAACACTCGGGGGGGGGGGTGCTGTTATAGGAAGGCATCAGTGATGGGGTGGGGTGATGCGGCCGATACGATGCGTCGTTACTGTTATCACTCCGAAGTTGATCATTTTCCTATAAGAGCACATCCCAACGTGTTTTATTCATCCACTGCAGTTTTCTAGCCATGAAGATTTATTAAAGAATGACATGTCGTACATTTTATCCATTTATTGTTACATTTATTGTTGTAGAAGACCTATGAAACGATTAGTTCATGTTATCACTTTATATATATATATATATATTATAGCAGCTATAAACAGTCAGTCCGTCGCCAGCCTCTCTCTTTTTTCTCTCTTGGTAAAGCTGTGATATATTGGTGTTATTTTGTTCTTGTCCATGCGTCCCTTTTAGCCAATACACTGTAAAGCTTTGTGGTAAGGTTTTGTAATCTTCACACACATTAGCCCTCTTTTAATCGTTCAAAACGAGGTCTATCGGCATCTCGGTAATTACTAGCATTAGCCGATTAAATGTTCCTCGTACATACCTTGCATAATGACCGAATTGCGACCATTGATCTTGTGAAGACACACCCGAGGGTTGGGATTGCTGAAATTGCTGAGCGTGCGTTTCTCGTGTAATGATTGATTGAGTCGTGTAAAATGCCAGTGCTTCTATAATCACTAACTTATTCCCACCTTCAGATTGGAGCCTCTCTGTTTGCCAGTAACATCGGCAGCGGGCATTTCGTGGGTCTGGCAGGAACCGGGGCCGCTGCGGGAATCGCCATCGGAGGATTTGAATGGAATGTGAGTGTAACCACTGGAGGTCTATCTCACCCGGAATCCTTTCTGTAGACACGTACATACCTGCGTCAAATAATATCGAAACACCATAATCTCTAATCTCACTTATAAATGACTGATTGAAAATAAATAAATAAATAAATAAATAAATAAATAAATAAATAAATAAATAAATAGATCAGGTAGAGGTGGTTCAAATTGGAACTATAAAGCAGTGTCCATGTTAGTATCTGCATCACAAGTCAGATTTCCAGTGAAATTCCACTGCTGAAGTTAGGAGCCTTTGGGGCAAAAGAAAATCTAAGTACGTAAGGTGATTCTGGTTGTCCAAGATGGACGCCTCAAGAATGGTCTGGTCTGCACTTATATAGCGCTTTTCTAACCTTAGCGGTTTCAAAGCTCTTTACACTGGGTCTCATTCACCCATTCACACACTCACACACCAATGGTAGCAGAGCTGCCATGCAAGGTGCTAGCTTGCCATCGGGAGCAACTTGGGGTTCAGTGTCTTACCCAAGGACACTTTGGTATGTGGAGTCACATGGGCCGGGAATCGAACCGTCAACCCTACGATTAGAGGACAACCCGCTCTACCACCTGATCCACAGCCGCCCCATATCCATCCATCCATCCATCTTCTATACCGCTTATCCTTCTTCAGGGTCACGGGGAACCTGGAGCCTATCCCAGGGAGCATCGGGCACAAGGCGGGGTACACCCTGGACAGGGTGCTAATCCATCGCAGGGCACAATCACATACACACTCACACACCCATTCATACACTATGGACACTTTGGACACGCCAATCAGCCTACCATGCATGTCTTTAGACTGGGCGAGGAAACCGGAGTTCCCGGAGGAAACCCCCGCAGCACGGGGAGAACATGCAATATATATATATATATATATATATATAAGCTTACACCATGTTTCTAGATTGTGTTCTACATCTGGAGTCAGGATTAAATCTATCAAATAAAATGAAATATTTGCAGAAATCAACTCTCTCTTATTTCTCCTTTTTTTAGGCTCTTGTTGTAGTACTCATTCTAGGATGGATCTTCGTCCCTATCTACATCAAGGCAGGGGTAGGTGTCTACTTTCACGGTGATTTTTTTCCCCCATCATTAGAGCTGAGTGCAACTGATATATTATGAGTTAGACTCTCAGTTATGTTTGCTTGGGTTGAATCTGTAATACAGCCACAGGCCATATGCATGACCATATATAGACACATTTACACAGCGTGCGTCCTCAGTTCCGCTCTGAGGAAGACGACTCTGATAACCCCAGATATCTTTACCTTTCTAGGTCTGATTAAAAAGCATCAAGGGTGCAGAGATTACCTCTTATCTCACTTCACTGTCTCTGTTCACCGTGTAGGTGGTGACCATGCCCGAGTATCTGAAGAAGCGTTTCGGAGGTCACCGTATCCGAATCTATCTCTCCGTTCTCTCGCTGTTCCTCTACATCTTCACTAAGATCTCTGTGAGTGCTTTCATGTAGTAATTTGATGGAGATCAGCAATTTCCATACTACTTACTACAAACATAGTCGATCAGCCATGAGGTTTTTTGGTGTCTGATGTTTGCTCCCATAGTCTTGTACTGCAGCTATGATGATAATGTACCAAGTGGCGTATATATACATAGATATGGATTTTTAAATAACTACACGCTTAGAAAAAAACGAGTTCCTCAAGGGTTCTTTGAATGGGGTTTTACTTGGAATATTGCTAACTCTTTCATTTATTGTTTGGTAATAAACCATTTATAAGCAAGTAATACTTTACTAGTTAATGACTAGTTCATGATCAATTAAAAAAAAATAATTATCGCGTCGTATTTATATAAAATACATTTTATATAATATAATAATCGTTCGATTGAAAATGAATTAAATAATAAAAGTTTATAATCAAGCTCATTGAACAGGAAACATAACACAGTGGTTCTCCAGGGCTGGCGCTGATCTGTTAAATATGTATATTTTAAAAATTGTTTCATTTGAATTCCACATCGTGTAGGTTCACATTACCATTACCTTCATTGTTTAATTACAATTACCGATGAA
>NC_030431.2:23760582-23803082 GCF_001660625.3 Ictalurus punctatus
ATTAAATGTTGATATATATGGCATGGAAGTGCAAAGGCTTTTCACATTTGGCCCGTATATACATAACTGCTCATACACACATATCATAAATATAGATGTTAGGGGCTTACATACAGTAGCTAGCAAGTCCTGGCTAGTCAGGCTAGCTCAAATGACTAGCTAGTTAGGGTTCTAATACAGTATGTCACCAGAAATTGAGTCATCAGTGTCCCAATGTATAGATAGCCATATTAGAACACTAGCTAGCTAGTGACTTGAGTTAGCCTGACTAGCCAGGTCTTCCCAGCTAGCAAAAAATATGTTCTAAGAACGTTTTGCTAACGTTCCCATTACGTTATTCTGTCCAGTTTTTATTTATTTATTTATTTTTTTTAAAATGTTGCCATAATAACTTTTAGCTAACTGCTGCAAACACTAGCTAGCTAGTCATTTGAGATAGCCTGACTAGCCAGGTTTATAGTTACAGCTACTGTATGACACAGCGTCATGTGATTTTTGCCGACGACCTGTTATACCGATTCTTACATGAATTTCTGTTAATCCTGTTTAAAATGTTCTCTCTTTTTTTGATGAAAATTTGAAATAATACTAAAAATAATAACATCTCTGTTCGTAGTACGATACTGTTTTTGCTTTGGACTCTTGCGTATATGTATATATGTGTAGAGGACTGTGATCGGGCCATATTTATCGTCGAGTTTGTATGATTTTCGGACATTTTCTATCCTTCCCGCTGCAGACGAGGTGGCGTGCGTGGTTCCTGAGTTATGTAAAGAGTACTGCGACACCGAGGTGGGCTGCAGCAACATCGCCTATCCCAAACTGGTGGTGGATCTCATGCCTAACGGTGAGCATCAGCTGGTCTGCGCTTCCTCTTGTAGCCTTTTGAGTCAGTGAAATTATACACTGATATTTATATCACAGCACTGTTCAGTTCTCAATTCTGATTGGCCAGAAGGTGTCGATTCATTTTCTATTACAGCAGCTGCATTTTGTTTTGTCTTATTAACGGCTGTTTATAGCTAATATAATATAAGTAGTTTATAGCTACTATAATGTAAGTAGTTTATAGCTACTATAATGTAAGTGCTAACAGGTAGTAACTTGTTTCAGGGTCGTTCCACAACATTAAGTTTAACAACGACATGGATAAAAAGTATGACATATCCTCAAGGTGTTAACGGAAGCTCATCGCTGATTATTTAAGATTAATCGCTTATTGTGTTTTATTCCTGATTTAACAGATATTCTAGCTGATTGACATCACGTTAATGACATCTCTGTTAGTATTTGGTTGTGCTATAGCTTTCATGGGATTCTTCTTTGTTTCTGATTCTCTGTAACTCCCGCACTTCACTCTGTATGTACTGTATTTATGTGTGTGTGTGTGTGTGTGTGTGTGTGTGTGTGTGTGTGTGTGTGTGTGTAGGTCTCAGGGGTCTCATGCTGTCTGTCATGCTGGCGTCTCTGATGAGCTCACTCACCTCCATCTTTAACAGCGCCAGCACACTCTTCACCATGGACATCTACGCCAAAGTCCGCCAAAAAGCCTCCGAGAAGGAGCTCATGATCGCTGGCAGGTAAACACACACACACACACACACACACACACACACACACGTGTGACTATATTTGTAATGAAACATCTAAAGAAACGATGCTGTCTGTCTGTGTGTATTTTGTGAAACTACTATACTGTGTGTGTGTGTGTGTGTGTGTGTGTGTGTGTGTGTGTGTGTGTACTTGTGTGCATAGATTGTTCATCTTGGTCCTGATCGGCATCAGCATCGCGTGGATTCCCATCGTCCAGACGGCTCAGAGCGGACAGCTCTTCGACTACATCCAGTCTATAACCAGTTACTTAGCTCCGCCCATCGCCGCCGTCTTCACACTCGCCATTTTCTGCAAGAGAGTTAACGAGCCGGTCAGTTCCGCATCGCATCGCATCGCATTGCCTCATTCGCCTGCTTCTACTCTCTATATGTGTTATATTATACACGACACTGTACAGGAATTTTATATTCATCGTCCAGCACATTTCGCTCCTCAAACACTGTTCTACTGGGCGTGGCCTAATATTCTAATGAACACACTTGATTGACAGCTCTCTCCCAGTCTCCCACCCACATACATCAGACTTAAGTATATACGTGAAGGATTCAATTTCTTTGAGAATCGACATAAAACCAGCCCCTGGTTGTGGGTTTATGTTGTGTGTCTGTGTGTGACGTGGCACTTCTCTCACTCAGGGTGCGTTTTACGGCATGCTGATCGGTCTGGCCATCGGTCTCACGCGGATGTTCGCGGAGTTTGTGTACGGAACAGGAAGCTGTGCGAACCCCAGCGACTGTCCCACCATCATCTGCGGCGTGCACTACCTCTACTTCGGCCTGATCCTGTACGCGGTGTCCCTCGTGCTGGTGCTGTGTATCTCACTCATGACCAAACCCATCGACGACAAGCATGTGAGCAGCACACACACACACACACACACACACACACACACACACACACACACACACACACAAAATACAAGTCATCTAATCATACTGCTGTTAGACAGCATTACACACATGACCATTATTGAACTTTTATACCACAGCGCTGATGTATTCTGGATTCTGATTGGTCAGAAGGTGTTGATTGATCTTCTATGACAGTAGCGCAGGTTTATATTATCGCGCTCGTTCTTCATGATCGTTTCTATAGTAACAACTTACACGGTGGACGTGCAGCGTAAACGGATTAAAACCCGTGAGTTGATATGATGAGTGTTTTCTGTAAGTAATAGGTTTATTTCACAGTTATGGAAGGAGTCTCCAGTGTCAGGATTGCGTAACAGTCAGTCACTTTAAGTTTTAAAGACGGGAGTTTCCCTTTTCTTGGTAACATTCAAGCTGCGTTTTTTTTTTTTTCTTGAAATTTTTCTTTAAAAAAGAGAGAGAATGCTGATGAGGGAGCAAATGTTTATAGCTGCTGTAACGTAACCGAGAACAGGAAGTAAACTGTATTGTGCGCAGGATTTCCCTGAGTTCCCTTTTGTGATCGTTGCGCCCAAAAACGCTCGATTTTGCTGCGTCTTTTTTTCAAAATTTGAGATGCAACTTGCTGAGTTTTTTTGTTGTTGTTGTTGTTGTTGTTGTTGTTTTTGGGCTGTTTTTTTTTTTTTTTTTTTTTTTTTTGGCGGAAAACTACTCGGATTGCCGAAATCGCAGTCTTCCGCAGTGACGTCTGTTGCTAAACGAGACCTTTTAGCTGTACTCGTGTTCGACGCACGTAAATCAAATCGCGCTTGGACTGAACGCGTCGTGATGACGTCACACGGGAAATCCCCGTGAAATCTGCCGTCATTTTGAAATATCGCGAGTCCCCCCGGATATTGCGCCGTTTCTTTGATTTCGCGCTCATTTCTGAGAAATCACGGAGGGACTGAACACTAACCGTAACCACAAAGGTATAAAAGTTGAGAATGACGTGTCATTCTTTAATAAACTGAAAATTGTCATTGCCGGCAAATCGCCGCGGTATAAGAGGAATAAAACACTCTCGGGATGTGCTGTTATTGGAAAATAATGGGAACAGAAACCCCCTATCGTACACACGCTCCATCACTGATCATTTTCCCACAACATCACTCTCCCAGCTCTTTTATTCCGTATGCGATATACTATAATTGTCCACTAGTGCACTGATTATGAATCATTTGTTACCAACTAAATGAAAGTGCTACCCGAGACCTCAGGCTGGTGAAAGTATCTCGTGTCATGTCGTAGCTGTACAGGTTGTGTTGGAGTTTACGGAACAATACGGAAGAGCGGGTCGACCTGGATGCCGATGACTGGAACGAGGACCAGTACGACAGCAACATGGACGTGGACGGTAAGATGGGTGGACGTGCGCGAAACCCCCCCCAACATTTGTTATTCTCTCAGCTGTGTGAAATATCCTCATGGCTTTGCACATCCGGAATTTAAAAGGACAGAAAAACTCATTCCTGCGACAACAGTCGTAAAACTAGCATTAATTAGCTTCTGAGCAAAGTTTGCTACTGGTTTTGATTACACAATAAAAATGTAGCTATCACGTTAGTGAGCTATATATATATATATATGCGTGTGTGTTTACGTCCTCACGTGAATGTCGAACCCTTTAGAACCCATGGAAGATCCCGGGTTCTGTAGAAAGGCCTACAACTGGTTCTGCGGCTTCGATCAGACCAAAGCACCGAAGCTTTCCAAAGAGGAGGAGGCCGAGCTGCAGAGGCAGCTCACGGACACGTCCGAGCAGCCGCTGTGGAGGAACGTAGTGAACGCCAATGCCATCATCCTCCTGTGTGTGTGCGTCTTCTTCCACGGCTTCTTCGGCTAAACGACTCCAGTCTGGAAATAAAATCATTTTGGTAACACTACAGTATGTTGCCGTTATCCATACATATAGTTATAGTTATTTATATATATATATATATATAAAAATATATTATTAAAAAACTAATGCATTACACTTTATATCAATGTTTATTTGATATTATGAATTGTTAGTATTATGCGTATTATGCACGTAATGTTTAACGCATTGTAACAATTTATTAACGTTGTATAAACATCACATACTGGTTTGAACCGTCCGATGAAATTAAGTATTATTAATGAATTAGTGTATTATTTAAAAAAAAAAAAAAAAAAATTTATGAAATCTTACATAATCAATCAATTAAAAGATTAAAAGTCATTATTTATGTTTTTAATCATGAATTGCTATTATAAACAAATATTTGATTGTACGAATATAGTCTATCATTACCTACAGTGTAATTTTACTGTAATTTCAATCTCAATTACAGTGCACCAATCCGATCAATATGATTATGAATATATTTTAAACTGAATACATTTTTCATGCGAATGTGGGACTACACATACTACAGAATGTACGAGTATGAGTATGATATAAGATTCGATGCACAGAGTACTGATGTAAAGTGTGATGCATAATCATATGTATAAAGCCTGTAAGTGTATTATAACATGTTTACATGTTATGGATTTATTTATCGCTCGTTATGGATATAGATATAAAGAGGTTTCTTCCTCTTAAAAGCTCTTAGGGAGTTTTTCCTCGCCACCGTCGCCGCTCAGTGGCTCGCTCAGTCGGGATAAGTTCGCACCTTTAATATCTGTATACCGTGTTGATATTTCTGTAAAGCTGCTTTGAGACGATGTCTACTGTAAAACGCGCTACACAAATAAAATTGAGTTGAATTAAAGAGCGCTAGCATTGGATGTTTTAGCCTGTACAAACGACGAAATGATTATTGTGAAATCTTTTTACCTCACTGGAAAGCTAACGAGCGCGCTACACTGGCAAGTGGCAACGCTTAACCTCCGCTTGATTTTGTTTTGAACTGAATCGAAAATTTCGATTTATTTTTGTTTTGTTTTTTTGGTTTGTTTCTAATCAGCTAACAAACTCTGAGTGATGATATTTTTCTGCTATGATGTACTTAGTGTAAATATAACCCAGCTGAAATATCACGTGGAAATCTGTAATATATTAATATATTCTTATATTATATATTATGCAATAAAAGGGGGGAAAAAAAAAATTTAAATAAATATTGACCGTCTGTGTATTTTTTTGTGTCGAGCCAAATCAAACACGTCTGGTTAAACTTAATTCAAATTAAAATGAAAAAGGTGTTCAAATGTCCGACATTTCTAACGTTGAAAATAACGGGGGTTATATTTTGCATTGTGCCCATTTCATACAGTTGAGTGCATAAGTTTCTACACCCTAAAGGCAAAATAAAGATGTTAAACAATTCATTTATTCCAGCCTGTTGGGTTAGTAGTGTGTCTTCAGGGAAGGGAGGAGAGAAGAGAAAAGGTAAATGAATCACATGGAAATGAATCACATGGAAATGAATCACATGGAAATGAATCACATGAAAATGAATCACATGAAAATGAATAAATAAATGAAAACGTAAGTAGTGTTTCTTCATAATCACAAGTTTAAAAAATGGGCAAATATTTTACGTTTAGATATTAATAATATAAAAACCGAAATATCAGCTCAAAAGTTTGCATCTCTGTCTAATATACTCTATATCCTGAATGTGATATTGTAACGTAAATATCCTTGCATGGTTTTAGAAAGATTTTGTATCCTCAGTTGTTATTATTAGGGGCCAAGCAGTGAACTTGCATAGGCACACTATCGTTATTTTACCTTTTCTTCTTCTTCTTCTTCTTCTTCTTCTTCTTCTACTTCAGTACACCGATTGGGGAGGTTCTAAGAAACGTTCTGACCAAATTTAGCCCAAGTGCTGCCAATGCTCTAGCGCCACCATCAGGTAAAAGTTGGGTCTAATTTGGAAGTATGTTTATGGTCATAACCTTAGATTTTCCATCATGGATTTTGTCCAAAACTGTTTTTTTTTTTTTGCTACTTCTCCTACAAATTGCATCCAATCATCACCTAATTAGGCACACATCATAATCCGAGTAAGCCTCGATAAACTTAATCAAGGAATTTTGAATAATCCAAACGGTTTGTCCGTAACGGGCCAACGAATCTCGCAGCAAAGCCGCCAAACAGGAAGTGAGGCTGTAACGATTCTCAGAAAGAATTTGCTCACTGACACAAAGCTTGGTCGGCATCTCCAAGACCATGCCCTGAGGCAAATTTCATCACCATCTGCGCAAACGTTACAACAACATTCTCAAAATGCTTCCATCTAACTCGCAGTTTTGCTGCCGCTCCTCCAAATTTTGTCCAATCTTCACCAAAGTTGGCTCACATCATCTTCAGACCGGTCCGAATAAAAGTTATTAAAGGAAATTTGATATTGAAAACCGTTCCCCTGTAATGCCCTGGCAAATGAAAAAAAACAACAGGATGTGAGGGTATATCTCAGCAATGCATCTACTTACCATCATGAAACCTGATAAATATCTTCAGGACCACAAAGATGTTTGTGATTACGCTGCGCTGTGATCGAGAAATGTAACAACTTTATTTCTTTTTCTTATATAATTTGAAGAATTTGTGCTAAACCCCCCCCCCCCCCCCCCCCCCCCCCCCCCGTTTTTTCTACTCCTCCTACAAATTATGTCCGTTCGGCACCAAATTTGGCACACATCATCACAAAAGTTATCAAAAGAATGTTGATATTCCAAACAGTTTGCCTACAATGTGCCAACAAATCTGATGGCGAAGCCACCAAACAGGATTTGAAACAGTATCTCAGGAACGACTTTGCACACTGACTCAAATCGTGGTAGGCCTACTCAGGTCCATGCTCTGAGGCTATGCAAAGAATTTCATCCCAGCACCACTTACTGGTCAAAAGTTACAATAACATGCTAAAAATTCTTACATCGAAGTGCCACTTTTGCTCCTCCTGGGTCTGGGTGCTTGGCCCCAGAAAATGCTGCTTGCAGCTTTAATAATAATAATAATAATAATAATAATAATAATAATAATCATCATCATCATCATCAGTTGTCAGGTTTGAAAATGTGAATTTATTTTATCAATCAGAAACTTGTAATCAGCTTAACTGATGCCATGAACACAGTCGTATTTGATTTCTAAATATGGCCACGAGTTGCGATCTGCGGGGTCCAAGCACTCTTTGCGAATAGCGCCCCCATGGCCAGTTCTTGGCAAGTCAGACAGGAAAAGTAAAAGCGATCATAAATAAACCGCTCGGTGCTCACCCTGTAAAATGCCTTTTATCTGTATGAAACTTGATGACACAATGATGACGTTCTTGAGGATATAAAACTAAAAATTGTGCTTCTGACATTTCTAATAATTGTACTAATTGTAATAATTGTACGAAGGCTAATGGAGGTGAAGGAGCATAAACCCCACAGTGTAAAAACCTCCTGAAGCGGTGAGGTGGTGTGTGTGTGAAGTGGTGTGTGTGTGCCAGTGTTTGCATGGGTGTCTATGGATGGCTGTGTATGTGTGTCAATATATTCCTTGGTGTGTGTGTGTGTGTGTGTGTGTGTGTGTGTGTGTGAGAGAGAGAGAGGGAGAGAGAGAGAGAGAGAGAGGGTGTCTGTATGTGTCTCTGTGTAGCTGTGTTTTTGGGTGTCTATATGTGCCTCTGTTAAATCTGAATGGCTCGTAGTGTGTGTGTGTGTGTGTGCGTGTGTGTGTGTGTGTGTGTGTTTAAGAGGTCGTGGATTCGGCTGCTGTGCACACAACGCCTGTGTCACTGTGAGCACTGTGTTTATACTGTGCCACAGTATGCAGATACAGACCTTCCAATCTGCTCTGTGTGTGACTCCATATCTCTTTGTCTGTGTGTGTGTGTGTGTGTGTGTGTGTGTGTGTGTGTGTGTGTGTGTGTGTGTGTGTGTGTGTGAGGGCATCTGTATGTGTCTCTGTGTAGCTGTGTTTTTGGATGACTGTATGTGCCTCTGTTAAATCTGAATGGCTCATAGACGACAGAGGTGTGTGTGTGTGTGTGTGTGTGTGTGTGTGTGTGTGTGTGTGTGTGTGTGTGTGTGTAAGAGGTTGTGGCCTTGTGAGCACTGTGTTTATGCTGAGGCAAATTTCACTTGGACTGGCAGGCACATGGGCCACACCCCCTTTATGAATACTGACAGGCACAAAGGCCACACCCCCTTTATTAATACTGACATAGGCCACGCATCCTTCACTGTAGGTTTTATTTACAGTCACAAAATGCTTTGTTGTTGCTCTGTTATTGACATGTGGGTTACTGTACCTGTGTGTGTGTGTGTGTGTGGGTGAGAGAGAGAGAGAGAGAGAGAGAGAGCGAAAGAGAGAGAACTTACAAGGGGGAGGGGGAGGTAGTGCAGCTCTCTGATTGGCTGCCATTTTTCACTATGAGAAAAAAATGTGATCTGCAAAGGCACTGCAGCGGAGACTGCAGAGAGAGAGAACGAGAAAGAGAGAGAGAGAGAGAGAGAGAGAGGCTGAGTCAGACTGGGGGAGGGATGAAGTGAGTGAGGTAGAGGCAGGGAGAGAGAAAGGGAAGCAGAGCGAGCAAAAAATCATGGGAGGAGGGAATGAGTGAGAATGGAGGAGGGAGAAGAGAGAGAGAGAGAGAGAGAGAGAGAGAGTGTAGAAGCAGTGAACGAGTGAAGCACCCAGAATAGAGGGGAGGAGTGAGATGCACGATGCACACATATGCATGGATGAACGAGAAGCATTGACAAGGTAGAGAGAGAAGGAGGAGAGAGAGAGAGCTACTGAGAGCATAAGACTGCAGCACTGAGAGACAGCTGACGGTGAAAAGAGGAACGGCAGAGAAAGAGCGAGAGAGAGAGGGAGAGAGAGAGAGAGAGAGGAATTCAGAAGAAAGGCCGGATGGATGGTCAGTAGACAGAGGAAAAGAGGAGGATTGTGAAGAACCTGGAAAAACTGGAGTAGGAAGGACGTGAAGGAAGACTGCACCTCCATCCCGCCGTGATGCATCACTCCATCATCTCTCCAGCTTTCCCCTCCTCCACCGTAGAAAGGATGATCACTCCGTCTTCCGTCGCATCCCTCCATCTTCGCCTGGACACCTGGACTGGATAAGGCTAGGTATGAGCTTCTAGGACTATCATCATCTTCTTCATCATCATCATCTTCATCATAATCATCATCATCATCATCATTTCATAATCTTCTTCTTCTCCTTCATCATCATCATCTTCATCTTCATCATCATAATCTTCTTCTTCTTCTTCTTCTTCTACATCATCTTCATCGGTGCTAAATTGTGAATGACAAACCCTGAGACAGGTATGACACCGTAGAAAAAGAGGGGTGTGTGTGGCGTGTGTATGTGTGGTGTGTGCGTGTGTGTGCGTGTGTGTGTGTAAGCATTTTCATAAACTCATGTGATTGTTCTGGTATAGCCATGTTGAGAAGAGGATGAAACACACACACACACACACACACACACACACACACACTCACACACACACGCGCATATAGACAATCAGCACAGGTATGGCAGCACAAACAAGAGGTGTGTGTATATTTGTACATGTGGGTGACTTGCACCTGTATATACAATGATTACAAATGTATGGCCCGTGTGTGTGTGTGTGTGTGTGTGTGTGTGTGTGTGTGTGTGTTTGTGTGTGTGTAAAATGCAGCTTTGTGTATTTTGTCGCATGTTCTTCAGGATGCAATGCTGCATTCACATCTCCGTGTGCGTATATATCTGTTTCTCAGTGAATCTTTGGAAGAACCTGAAACACATCCCTCTCCCTTACACTGTACACTCGCTCCACTGTTAAATAACAGCGTTTTTATACACTACGAAGTGCACTAGATATCAACTCGGGATCCGTTTAGGACACTTCTCAGTTCCTAATCCCTACATGTATACATACCAAGCCCTACCAGGTGCACTATTTGTTTATGTATTGGATGGGAGCACATTAATCTTAAGTCGTATCATTGCTTTACACACACACACACACACACACACACACACACACACACACACACACACACTCTCTGAATGATTCACGCTACCTGAATGAACATCTTCCTACACAACGTCATTCTGACTGACACACATCTGTAGCTGAGGTAGACAGGGACCAGCGTGTATTATTGTGTGTGTGTGTGTGTGTGTGTGTGTGTGTGTGTGTGTGTGTGTGATACCATGTTGGTTGTGCATGCATGTGTCTCAATGTGTTGCTTAGATTGCATAACCTCCACTGCTCACGCCAAACACCCCTCCCTGCATGCAGTAAGAAAGCAGAACAGTACACACACACACACACACACACACACACACACACACACACACACACACTCTCTGAATGAATCCTAACAGCCATCTTAGCCACAAACCCCATGGTGTTTTGCGCCGCTGACCCTGATCGATAGCCTTCATCAATTCAACCTGGAGCGATACACTCTTAAAGCTGAACAAGTGTGTGTGTGTGTGTGTGTGTGTGTGTGTGTGTGTGTGTGTGTGTGTGTGTGTAGCTGTCTTATTGTTCCCAGCCCCTTTATTGTCCTCCAGATGGAAACGAATGCTGCTTAATGTGCACTAATTAGCGTCGGTGCTAATGGATTCCTTTATCGGAGTAATGAGCGCTCGCACAGGCGGGATATTCAGCGCGGGGGGTTATTATCCGATCACAAACCGGCTTTTATCTAAAAAGGAGCGTGTGTTGATTTGCGGTGATGTCGGTCGAACCTGCGGCCGTCGCGTTAACGCTGGTCTTCGCTGTCGTTCCGTTGTTGTTTTTGTTGTTGTTAACGTATCCGAAAGAAGTGACGATCTGATCGCCGCGCTTGTGTTAGCGTTCAACGACGGGACGAGATTCATAGCGATGTCCATAATAATCTTCTACACTGTATATAATGTAAATCCATCTCCACGTCTATACTCTACCTAGTCTTGATGTGATCTGTCCAGTTTCAGTGCCCTGAGGTTCCTTGTTCTTGGCTGACAGGAGCTCGTCCACCGCAAGCTTCCACGTACTCATGGAGCGCTTTTAACGACGGACGTCGTCTCGACGCAGCTTTACAGGAACGTATAGACACAGGATGGAGATTTTAAGCGCGTGAATTTATCCCTATCGAGCGAGCCGGCGGCGACGGCGGTGAGGAAAAACTCTCTGAGATGATACGAGGAAGAAACCTTGAGAGGAACCGGACTCAGAAGGGAACCCGTCCTCATCCGGGTCACGACGGATAGTGTGAAAGCATCCGTGTTTAGTTCATGTTATCGTGCAGCTGTCGCATGATTGGCTGATTAGAGAACCGCATAAATGTGCAGGTGTTCAGGCGTTCCTAATAAAGTGGACAGCGCGTGGAGTGTACACATTCAGTCCAATTCGGTTTATCGGTACGAGTGTAAACAATGGAGGGTTGCTAAAGCGGCGAGACCGAGAGTAAGACCAGACAATACGTACGCTGATGTTAACAATAAGAGTAGGTATGAAAATAAACAATAATAACAACAACAACAGCAAATGATTATAATCGTAAGAATACAAATCGTTCCTCAGGCTGGATGCGATTTATTTTTGTTTGTTATTTTTTTCGCTTTTGTAAATTGATAAATGCCAATCGGACATAAATGACCAATTGCGTTTATGGCACAGCTGATTTACATTTAGTACCGCCCACAAACGTCCATCAAACGCAAAGCTCACAGAGAGCCGAAAATGACATGACGACGATTAAACGGTGAAAGAGCATCTCCTTCCGGTAACGCAGCTCAGCCATCGCTGACACACGTGAACGATTCCACCTGTTATAGGGTGCCATTACTTTTTCTTTTTTTTTTGGGGGGGGGGGGGGGGGGGGGGTAAATCTTTTCAGTTTAATCTTTTCAGGAATTTTCAGTTGGGTTTGGTGTACCAAAACATTTACACATAACTCTACTGGGATAGACTCTGGATCCACCAAAGTGTGTGTGTGTGTGTGTGTGTGTGTGTGTGTGTGTGTGTGTAGCAGCAGCAGACACAGGAGGAACAAAGAGTCCTGGCCAAACTGCAGGCAAAATGGCTGACGCTTGCTCTGAATGACAGGCACTGAATTATTAAACACACACACACACACACACACACACACACACACACACACACACACACACACACACACACACAATGATGTAACATGGCTGAAAGAGTCCAGATAAAGTGTGCAAACCTGCTGTGTGTGTGTGTGTGTGTGTGTGTGTGTGTGTGTGTGTGTGTGTGTTTTGGATGGGACTTTTTGTAGGGTGAGACAGAAACCTGTAGATGATAGCATCTCACACGCAACATGCTGCAGTGTCACTGATTGTGTTTTTAAACACACACACACACACACACACACACACACACACACACACACACACACACACACACACACACACACACGAGGAGAGACAGAGAGGCCGAGAGGAGGAAGAGAATCAGGAATGTTCTGGGTGGTGCATGTGCTGGGTTCGTCGTCTGCTTTTTGTGTGTGTGTGTGTGTGTGTGTGTGTGTGTGTGTGTGTGTGTGTGGTGTGTGTGAGTGAATGCGGGAGTGAACATGGGAGGTGGACAGGAATGTTCTCGGTCTCAGAATAAAAATTTCGAATGCTGGAGAGTTTATTAGTTCAGACAGATGGGAGTGAAGGTAGAGAAATTGTGTGTGTGTGTGTGTGTGTGTGTGTGTGTGTGTGTGTTGGTGGAATGTGATGTGATATGGCTTGCTATGCATAGCAACTGACCATCTGTGTGTGTGTGTGTGGGCACAAAGCTATGTCCGATATTAGTAGAAGTGAGTCTGGGTGAAATTGGAAGAGAAATGGAAGTCCGTGTCACTAAAAACATCTTTAAATTCTGTAAATATCCGCCGGTGACACGTGCGGGTCCTGGGTGATGTAAGGAGGGTTTATTGATGTGGAACAAACCCGTGATCTCACAGCATCATTTCCACTGCCAAGTGAGCCAAACTGTAACTGTAAGAAAAAAAGTACCTGTGCTGAATTTGGTTCCTCTTCTTGAAGTGTACTCAAAGAACCGTTCAGAGTCATGTGTATATATATATATATATATGGTATGGAGGTAGAAATAGATAGTTAGAGTGGCTTTTCAACCTGACAGAGACCGACAGAGACAGAGATTTCTGGAAAATCCAGAAGGTTTCCATGTTTATATTTTTAGATTCATGTTGCGTTAACCATGTTGTGTAGTGCATTCCTTTAACAACAGACATTGGACATTGTCCCAAAGGAGCTTAATCTAAAATTTACAAATGAACTTTACAGTAGACATTTACAATAGACACTTTTCTTTACAGTTGACATTTAATGTAGACATTTACAATAGACACTTACAATAGACATTTACAATAGACATTTTCCTTTACAATAGACACTTTTCTTTACAATAGATATTTACAGTAAACATTTACAGTAGACATTTGCAATAGACATTTAGAGTAGACATTTACAGTTGACATTTGCAATAGACATTTTTCTTTACAATAGACATTTACAATAGACATTTACAGTAGACATTTGCAGTAGACATTTACAGTAGACATTTACAGTAGACATTTGCAATAGACATTTTTCTTTACAATTGACATTTACTGTAGACATTTTTCTTTACAATTGACATTTACTGTAGACATTTACAGTAGACATTTTTCTTTACAATAGACATTTACAGTAGATATTTACAATAGACATTTACAGTAGACATTTACAGTAGATATTTACAATAGACATTTACAGTAGACACTTTTCTTTACAGAAGACATTTTTCTTTACAGTAGACATTTACAGACATTGTCTCAAGGAGCTTTATAGAACATTTCAAAAGACATTCACTATAGACAATTTTATTTACAATAGACATTTTTATTTGCAATAGACATTTACAATAGACATTTTTATTTATAATAGACATTTACAACAGACATTTTTATTTATAATAGACATTTACAATAGACATTTTTATTTCCAATAGACATTTACAATAGACTTTTTTCTTTACAATAGACATTTACAATAGACTTTTTTCTTTACAATAGACATTTACAATAGACTTTTTTATTTATAATAGACATTTACAATAGACATTTTTATTTATAATAGACATTTACAATAGACTTTTTTCTTTACAATAGACATTTACAGCTTTTACAGAAATCCCGATGTAGCTTTAGACCCACAACGAACAGGAGACAATGACGATAAAATTCTCCCACAAGCCAATTTGAAAAACGTGAGATTTCAGCGGCATTTTAAGATTATTACTTGTCACGTTGTACGATCTTGGCTGATTATGCAATAAAGATGGTCCAACAATAGACTTGCGATTAAAGATAAAGTCAGCTCGTGCAGAAAAAAAAACCAAAACGCGTGAGCTTGAGGTAATAAGGAGCTTTTTCTTGCATGTTAGCATGTATTGTTATGTATTGTCACCATTGCCGCTACCGTATTTCTAGCTGTCCTGCGAGTTTGCTGTCATCCTGTTGGCTGCGTTTAGATGAACGCCGTCGCATCGCTCACATTGCTGTCCATCTGGTCTCGAAGGCACTAAATCGGTTGCGTTTTGAGACGGTGATCTCAACTCACGACCAAAGAATTCTTTTACAGCGTGTGATTTTTATCTGCAACAGCAAACTTGGGCCAAATTGACATACCATGATGTAGGAACCAGACTCAAAAGGCTAACAGTCCTCTTCTGGGTGGCACCGTATAGTGGGATTATAAATCATTACAGTATACAGGTGTAGAAAGAGTAAAGACAAACTATAAGTGTGTTGATTGCTAAGTCCTGGGATGAGCACAGGACTGTCTTTATGATTACAGCAACAGCTATTAGCTGCAAAAGTGTACTTGGGTGTGACCTGTTTTCGGAAGGGGGAAATCTTTAAGACGTTCATGTCTTAAAAGCTCCATCGGGATGAATCAGGAAGGTCTGGAAATGATCCCACCGCCCCACAATCTTTACCGAACTCTGACGGAAAATGTCGTGACACTTTACAACAACGGTCCATGAATAACCATGCATTAATTCCTGAATTAATACTTACTTAAATATGAACGGATGAAGAGTTCACGCGTGTACACAGTACAACCGACGAAATTGTCGGTGTTTATCATCGCCGCGTCTTTCTACGTCCGATAAGGTCCGTCCGATGATGTTAGTGTTTAAACAATTCCAAACGATGCACGTTTAATTCAGATCCTTTCTTATAGAGCGTGTTTGGTTTAGTTTACCCCGACGTGTCAATTAACACGTTGACACGTACTAACATGGATTTAAGGTCGTCGTTATTCACGCATGAATTCGTCAGACTTTATTATTTGATGATTAGAACAGTACACGCCTTAAATCATCGTTAGTTCGTAGTTAAGTACGTACTGATTCAGGTATTAGTGTATGATTATTCGTATACTCTTAGTGTAAAATAAAATGTTATCGAAAATGGGCTATACTAGACCGAGTGTGAAGGGTTTCTAATTTGGATTACTAACCGTACCAAGTCATAACACTTAGCGTCTAGCGAAAGACCACTTCGATCACATTAGCAAGTGTGATCGGCAGGAGCGACAGAGCGACAAAGCGAGTCAAGCAACATGATGGGCTTAAATAGTTCCTCAGAACAATCCGATGGCGCGTGTGGTCCGACATTTCTTCGGTTCCCCCACTCACAACTTTAGTTCCTACCAGCAGTTAGCTCCATCTACTGCTTCTACCCGTAGTTTCATCCTTATCCTGTCATATACAGTACTACGTCTAGTTAAATGCCAGACGCTACAAAGAAAATGAAGCTCGGAAGGAAGTAGCAGAGATCTTTGTTGTGTCTGGTGTGTGTACGTACTGTAGCTAGTACGCTTAGCGTGCTTTTAGCTAATCAAGCTAGAAGGAAGATACATTATGAAATAAAAGTGGTGCGTCTAAAACACACTGTATAGCGGATATAATGGTTGGCATTGGAATTCAAAACAAAACCAAAGTGCTGGACAGGCCACGGGTACAAGTGACAACGCTGGCCATCGCGACACACGCACAATAGAAAGACTAAAAACGGTGTGTGATTCGTTGATTGTTTTTTTCGCTTTCATTTGAAGCTGGATGTCAACTTTAACCAGAGAATCTATTTCAGCGAGTAACCGCACGTTTATCTGAGTAAATTTCAGGACTTTTTTTTTTGTTTTGAGTGAGACAGAGTTCTGAAAGTAAAACGCCGTCAGACGTTAAACTGATGGAGAATCATTGGAATAAAGGGGAAATTGTGTACAGACTTTTTTCTCTACGTGACAGACGGCTGAGAGCTTACAATGCGAGTGTTTCTTACAGTGTGTGTGTGTGTGTGTGTGTGTGTGTGTGTGTGTGTGTGTGAGTCCCTATATAGGGAGGACTTTGTGTATTTGTGTGCCACCACACCCACCCTCCATTTCCTCATTAAAACCCTGTATACTTACACTCCTCCACCTCTCCCCATTTAGTTCCTACTGTGTTGTGCTGACTGGGTCTCACACACACACACACACACACACACACACATTTTATTACATTAGCAGCCTGTTCTGTTCGTGACCGTCGGTGCTCCTCCTCTGGCCCCTGATGCAGAAGTCAGCAGCTGTAGCAGCAGGAGGCTTTAACATCACTACTGCTTCTGTCCTGAGCTGCTTATATAACAGCTGAATCACTGTATACTGCACCAGACCCTGTGTGTGTGTGTGTGTGCGTGTGTGTGTGTGTGTGTGCGTGTGTGAAATACTGTGAAGTACTGTGAAATACTGCGCCTGCCACTGACGAAAGAACGAACGATTAAAATAGAAAGATGCAACGTAAAAAATATTTTCAAAATCTATAGATAGACAGAGGGACAGAGGGAAAGAAAGAAAAAATGAATGGATGGGTGGATGGGTGAATGGAAAGAAACGAAGCAAGGAAGCAAATAACAAAAAATAGAAAGAACGGAGAGAAAGAAGGGCAAGAAAGAAGGAGAAGGAAAGGAAGGAAGGAAGGAAGTTGACAGAAAAGGAAGAAGCAGGAGTAAAATATAAGGGACTAAGAAAATATAAAAGAAACAGAAATAAAGAAAAGATGCAGGAAAGAAAGAAAGAAAGAAAGAAAGAAAGAAAGAAAGAAAGAAAGAAAGAAAGAAAGAAAAGGAAAAAGCAGAAGTAAAATATATGGAAGCAAGAAAAGATAAAAGAAATAAAGAAAAGATGCAGGAAAGAAAAAGAAAGAAAGAAAAGTGAAAGAAAGAAAGAAAAGAGAAAGAAAAAGAAAAGAGAAAGAAAGAAAGAGGAAGAAAGAAAGAAAACTGAAAGAAAGAAAGAAAAGAGGAAGAAAGAAAAGTGAAAGAAAGAAAGAAAAGAGGAAGAAAGAAAGAAAGGTAACAGAAAAGGAAAAAGCAGAAGTAAAATATAAGTAAGCAAGAAAAGATAAAAGAAATAAAGAAAAGATGCAGGAAAGAAAAAAAGAAAGAAAGGAAGGAAGAAAGAAAGAAAGAAAAGGTAAATAAACATGAGTGAATGAATGGAAAAGAAAGAAAGAAAGAAAGAAAGAAAGAAAGAAAGAAAGAAAAATAAAGTAAGGAAAACAAAGGAAAGCAAACATGGATGGATGGATGGATGGATGGATGGATGGAAAAGAAAGAATCAAACAAACAAAAACTAAAAAGGGAAGAAAGAAGAAGAGGATAATGAGAAAAAGACAGGGGAACGGATAAAGGAGAAACGGATAGCGGAGGAACAGATAAGTGAAGGGAAGTGAAGGAAGAAGAGAGGGTGTGAGAGTCAGGGTTTGTGTTGCTGTGGGGAAAAGACGCAGGGATAGAGGAGTAGAGGAACACGCTGAGAAACGCAGCAACGTTAATGAACACGGCCCTGAGACTGACAGCATTCATCCTCTCAGCTTCTCAGTTCAAACCCCTCCATTTTAAAGTGGACTGATAACAACAGCACCGTCAACACCGCGTCTTCTATTTCCCCGTGTACAGTGTGCGTGTCCCGTCTTCTTCTTATCCTGGCGATGTGAAGAGACGTTCTTCAGCAGACTGTGAGCACGGCGGCCATTTTCTCCACCAGATCCCACGCCTACAGAGACACCAGCTTGTTGTCAGATGGCAGATTCACACTCGTGTGTGTGTGTGTGTGTGTGTGTGCGCGTATGTGAGTGAGTGTGTGTGTGTGTGTGTGGGGGGGGGGGGGGGGTTATTTTTGGAGCCACCTCACAGTTCTCTGAGTGTGAGTGATGGCGGCTCACGGCTTTAAGACTCCCAGAGATTCAGCAAATGGAGGGCAGGGTGTGTAAAGTCGCATTACTGAATTCTCAATCCTGATTGGTCATGAGCTGTTGATTCATTTTCTAGAACGGCAGCTCTGACAGTAGTGAAACTGCGAATCACAGGTTTATTTCAACGCCCTTGTTCGAACAGGTATTTATCGGAAACAGCGTACACAGCCGACGCGCCGCATAAACGTGTGTAAACGGTGATACCGGACATGTCAGGACATGTTTATTTAATATATATGGAAGGAGTCTCCAGTGTCAGCACTTTGTAACATTCAGAGCTAAAGCTTTCTGGCATGTTCAGAGGAGTTTACAGTTTCTTGGTAACATGACAAGTTTTTGTTCGTTTGTCTTGGCTTATTAACTTCTAAAAAAAAAAAAAAAAGTTCTAAATGTATACTTGTTTTTTTTTTTTTTTTTAATAATAATCGTGTAAGAATTTTGTCATCCAATTAGCGGCACAACCTGGAGAACTTTTCAAAGTTTTCGATTTAGATAGAGACCTAAAAGAGTATAAGAAAGTTGTGATGTGATTATCGCAGTATCAGTATCGATATCAGTGTTATTATGTTCTTTGGTCCACTCCTAATCTCAAACCTTAAGGCGTTCGACCATAATATTAAAAAATTTCCCTCGGAAGGACAAACCAAAGCCCTTTGGGGTTTTAGATTTAACTTTGAACTTTTCTGGCAGTGTGAAAGTGTATATTGCGGTGTAAGGTTACAAAATTGGTAGCATATCGTCATATCGTCCAGCCATAAAAACACATTAGGGTTCTAGCTTTCATTATGAGGTTCCAGGTCATATCACGTACCCAGAAGGAGAAAGCAAAGAACCCTTTCAAGTTCTAGATTGAAACCTTTTTGCCTTAAATACACAAGACATTTGTGATGTAATCATTCAGTATCATACTGTTCGATCATCCGCTCCTAACTTTTCACCCTTTCGAGCGTCATTTATTTATACGCGTATTCAGATTCTTTCGGGTTTTACTTAAAATTACGTACGTGCCGTATGAATTTGGAATCTAAATATCACTTAAAAGTGAACGGATCGTCCATGAAAGTCTCGAACAGTATGCCTGAAATAATAATAATTCGAAATAAATAAATAAATAAATGAAATTCCCCAATGTACAACATTTGTAAAATTCAAGTCGATATGTAGAACAAAATCATATAAAATATCATTTCTGAACATTTAAGGGCTTGAACGATTAACCTGAGGGCCGCACAAGGAGATAAAGAAACAAACAAACAAACAAACAAAAAAAAAAACAAAACTAAAAAACTACTTTAATAAAAATGCAAAAAATGTTCAGTGGAGTCGGACGCAATTAAATGAATGAATTAATTAATTTGACGTAGAAAGCCAGGAAAGCTTGAGAATGACGAATAGCCTAGGAATCTACAGAGGTTTACGTTCCTTTACAGTGATGCTCAAAAAAGTGATCTTGGGTTTATTTACATCTTAGTTTCCTAAAATATATACATTTAAAAAAAAAAGAGGCTTTAAATCGACTGCGCATAAGTAAGTCAGTAAAGTAAGTCAACTTTATTTATAAAGCACATTGAACACAGCGAAGCTGACCAAAGTGCTGAACAGAGTAAAGAAAAGTCAAATAGAAAACAGAATAAAACCGATAAAGACAGACGATAGACAATAGACAAGAGTTGGAAACGCCTGGGAGAAGAGAAATGTTTTCAGCCTCTTTTTAAAAGTGGTCATTGAGGGTGCGAGGCGGATGTCCAGCGGCGATTGGTTCTATAAACGTGAGGCGGCGACTGAAAAAGCTCTATCCCCTTTCGTTTTTAAACGGGATCGAGGGACATACGTAAGGGGCAGTGGGGGCTTGGCGGTTTAGGCTCTGGGTTACTGACCGTAAGGTCGGGGGTTCAAGCCCCAGCACTGCCAAGCTGCCACTGTTGGGCCCTTGAGCAAGGCCCTTAACCCTCTCTGCTCCAGGGGGCGCTGTATCATGGCTGACCTTGCGCTTTGACTCCAGCTTCCTGACATGCTGGGGTACGCGAAGAAAAGAATTTCATTGTGTATACGTGATCAATAAAGACTCATTATCTTTATCATACAGAAGAAACCCATGAGAAGATCTTAGAAATCTGTTAGATGAATGTAGTGTAAAAGATCTTCGAGATAAGAAGGAGCTTGATCGTTAAGAGTTTTAAAGGCAAACACAATCTTAAACCGGGTCCTAAAATGGACCGGGAGCCGATGGAGCCGTGCTAAAATTGGGCTTGAAAAGGCTAATAGTTTCCTCTGAAGGAAAAAGCCAAATCCCTTTAGGGTTCTAGAATGAATAGGTTTTTATTACAGTGTAAAAGTGTATATTGTGATGGAATACCAACAATATTGGTAACAGGTAGTAATATTTTCGTAAAATAATACAACCCTCACCCACATAAAACCTTTAAGGTTCCCCAAGAGAGACAATCCAAAGAATGCTGTAGGGTTTAGTATAGGGCAAAGTAACTAATGCGATATTAGTAGCATGTGGTCATGTTATCTATCCAAAGGGACAAACTGAAGAACTTTTACAGCGATGGATTTAACCTTTTGAAGAAAAAAAAAAAAGTGTAGTGTACAGTCAGACCATCGTCAGTTTGTTTGTGGTGTGTGTGTGTGTGTGTGTGTGTGTAGGCATTGAATGGTTACTTTTTGGGAGAAGGTGTTTCGTTCTGACTGTGTGACGTCGTGAAGTGTTGAGGGGCGCGGCTCTGAAACTGACAAAAGATAAAAAGCCCCAAAATAGCAGCTCTGTCTGAAACCGTGCACACACACACACACACTCCACCACACACTCCCCCGTCATCTCTCTTTTCGTTTTTTTTATGTCTTCCCACTATTCATCCTTCATGTAGGTCACCTCTCTCCATCTCCATCTCTCTATCCACCCACTGCAAATGTGCCACTTCTCCCCGGTACTTCCTGTCCTCATTAAAAAAACAAAACAAACACGCACATTCTCTGACTTTTTCACTGGTGACTAGATCTGGCTTGTCACACCACAGACTAAACCGCTTTTGTTCCCAAGCTGTGACTCATTACAAACCTACACACTGATGTCAATTTTGCAATCTGCCTCCGTGCTTGCTTTACAAACTGCATCCATTCAGTTGTTGGGCAGTTATAGTATTCTGTAAGGTTGGGACAGGTTGTCCTGCAGCAAGGTCAGTCTTGTGTTCACTGCAGGACTGCTGACAGAGAAACACACCACATGCTCGTTTTTCAGTCTGTCTAAGATTAGCTTTGTGGGTCTGTCTAGTGATTTTGGGCTTACACTGTGCAAAAGGAAGGGCAGAAATGCAGCGAAGAGTATTCCTATACAGAAATGCTAGTTAGGTTTGAGATCAGAAGTTAGCACTTTGGTGGATAGTAGCAGACCTTGATGCTAACTATAATGCTAGGCATTCTCCAGAAACCACATTGGACGACTATGCTAATTCCATCCATCTGTCCGTTTCTGTGCTGCTTATCCAACAAAGGGCCCGGAGCCTATCCCAGGGAACTCGGGGCACAAGGCAGGGGACACCCTGGACAGGGTGCCAACCCATCTCAGGGCACAATCACACACAATACAGACAATTTGGAAACGCCAATGCATGTCGTTGGACTGGGGGAGGAAACCGGAGTACCCGGAGAAAACCCCCAAAGCACAGGGAGAACGTGCAAACTGGGTGGAGGCGGGATTTGAACCCCCATATTCTGGTTTTCCAAAAAGAGAACACCTTTTTTATTTGGGTAGGTGGGGTGTAATCGTGTTCAAAGCAGTGTTACCATGAATGCAAACTTTAATACACTGAAAAAGACACACTATTAGCATCGTATATCCATCCATCCATCCATCCATTTTCTATACCGCTTATCCTACAGGGTTACGAGGAACCTGGAGCCGATCCCAGGGAGAGGAGTATACCCTAGATGGGGTGCCAATCCATTGCAGGGCACATACACATTCACACCCATTCATACACTACGGACACTTTGGACATGCCAATCACCTTATATGGCCATGGGCATGGTTTTGACGCAGGACACCTGTCATTTGCTGCTATTGTCAAGTAATTGTTTGATGCTGTACACATTAACGCTTCGCCTACGCGCGTTCGCTAAAAGGAGGCTAATGGTCGAGAGGCAGGAATTTGGCCAATAGTTGCTGCGAGCCTTTTATAATGGACCGATTGGTGCATGATAAGGCGGGAATTACAGAGAGGGGTTAAAGCAATATAAACGTGCGCCCACATGATGCAGTATTAGACCATAAGCACATCATAGTGAAACTAAAGCCGAATCCCGGACATTTTCTCAAAATTTGAAATCTCGGCCGGACACTTTTTTAAAGTCCGAAAAAGAGGACGTCTGGTCACCCTCCACTGGTTGTCTACACTAAATCATTAAAGTAAAATTGGTTTCTTTGGTTTCTAGTGAATTACTGTTTGACAAATGCTAACCTGCCGCAACATTTTTTACTTCTGTTTAACAAAGCTGCAAGATCCTAGCATCATCGTCTGATAACTTGCATCTAGAGTCCGAGCTATCCACAGGAGCGCAAATTTTAGGCCTCCTGCCTGGTTAAGGTGTTGGGCTTACCGACTATATAAATTTACATAGATAATTCTCATTAACTAGAGTCCGTCTTGCTGATCGTTTGAAATCTTTTAACAGCATGCTCATTTGGAAGATGTTGCACTGTCCTTGAGCTGTTCTCAAACTTAACGTGGTGAGGCGGATAAGTCCTGATTTGGTGCTGTAGGAAATCCGCCAGAATCACATGACCTGGGCGGCACAGCGGCACAGCAAGTAACATTGTCGCCTCACGTTCTCCAGTGTTTTCCATATGTCTGCATGGGTATCCTCCAGGTTCTCAGTTTTCCTCCCACCTCCCAAAAACATGCTAGTAGGCATACTAGCTGCACTACATTGTCTCTAGGTGTGAATGAGTGTGCCAGTGTGTGTGTGCATGGTGCCCTGTGATGGACTGGCATCCCATTCAGGGTGTATTCTCACCTCACACCCAGTATTCTCAAGATCAGTTGCTAACACATATACACACTTATGTATACTGATCAATAATAGTTTGGGATTTTCTAATTGCCTTACTGTTGTGTTATTTTCTTTAAAACAATTAGTCTATGGTGTAGCATGCATTAGTAGCACTAATTCAGAAACTGTTTGTTTTCTACCAGAACTTGTCAATGTAGATGGTCTAACCAGTTTGACCCAATTGATCTGTGACCAGTTTAGCAGCCGGTCAGTCCAAGCTGGATTTTCCCAGCAGGAGTAGATAGCTAATTTCAACTGACTATATAACCATCACGGTTTTGTCTTTGTCACAGGAAAAGAAACAACCTAAAATAACAACCCAGGGCATAGACGAGATCTGGCTGGACTCCTGGGACATTCCTGGACTGGTCAAGAGTGGACCCACACCCTCATACACATAAACCTCTTGAGGAATTCCAAGCTCTCTTAGACAAGGACAGAACCTTCCAGGTATTTCCATTGCCTCAAGAACCAGGCATCCAAAAAAGCTCCTCAAGTGGAAGGAACTTAATCCCAGACCTAAGAGGAGGTCGGCTCAATTGTGCCATTGCTGTAGACACAACTGTCCACTTTACTGTCCAACCGAATTTGGGAACACTACAACCCAAACTCAACAAGCTTACAATTTCAGACATTATATACCTTCTTAAAGGGACTTTCTGTATAGGTGCTATATATATATATACATATACATATACATATATATATATATATATATATATATATATATATATATATATATATATATATATATATATATATATATTTGTGTATATACAGTTGTGGTTAAATATTATATACTGTGTTCAGGCATTTCTTTGTAAACCTGGATATAGAGTATTTTTTGTAGGTATATCAAGTAAATTATTAATAAACAGGGTATAAAGTCACTGGACTTTTAAAATAACTGGACATTGAAATCTATCAGTGTTAGCCTCTTAAACTCTGCTAAAGTCTCAGCGCTGTAATCAATCTTTAGCCATTTACACTAGACCAAGAAGAGTGGCCATTGGAAGAACAATGGACAAAAGCATGCGTCCTCATGTTCCCTGCAATGGCTGAGTGTCCTTCTTGGATTATACCGAAGACACCATTCACAGGGTTGTGTTGAACACCAGACACACAGACACAAAGCTGCAGAGATCATCCAACTCTTTCCAGGGCGAATGTCCTGTCTGAGGCGCCAGCCTGTGAGCATCCCAATGGATACCGTCAAGATCATCCAGTCGGAGAAATTCCCACGCGAATGTCCTGTTCCTGTGACTCAGCCTCGCTTCGCACCTCCTCCCCGTGTAGCCTGGGATGGAGGAGGTGAAGGCGAGGTCATCGTCAACCAGGCCTGCAGTGACCTGTCCGTCGAGGTGAACTGTAACACCATGGTCAACCCCCGTCCTTTGGCATCACCTCCAGCACCAGTCCTCCGTCGTGAAGCTAGCTATTTAGCCCAACGCAAGGCTAGCAACAGCGAGATATGCTACCACCAATTCCACTACAAGATGGATGACGTAATCGTGAACCAGTACGTCCTGCGCTCTTCGTCCACCTCGTCCTCCTCGTCATCTTCGACATCTTCGGGCCCGGTGATGCCGTGTGAGCCACTGGATTGCCCGACTTGCGGGCACACGTACAACTTTGCAGGGAAGCGTCCGAGAATCCTGTCCTGCTTGCACTCGGTGTGTGAGGAGTGCTTGCAGATCCTGTACGAGTCCTGCCCCAAGTATAAGTTCATCTCATGCCCCACATGCCGCCGCGAGACCGTTCTCTTTACCGACTATGGTTTGGCTGCGCTCGCCATCAACACCAGCATCCTGAGCCGCCTGCCGTCTGAGCCTGGCGGGACCGTACAATGGGGAGGAGATGCCGACCGCAGCTGCTACCAAACGGTGCGCCAGTACTGCCAATCGGCCTGCACGTGTCACATCGCTAACCCGCTCTCGACCTGCGGCATCATGTAGACGTCGATCTAAACCAGTCCACCAGGTGGCACTGTTCGAACCAAATCCACAAAACCACAAAACCAGTGACCCCACTATTCCAAAAATGCCCTCCGACTTACCCTGCCAATGCAAATATTATCTATAGATCTATTTAGCGCAGACGGTTGCTGTCTGGACTTTTAAAGAAGTGAAAGAGACACTTGTGCAAGGAGCCAAGAGAAATGTTATATCAGAGTAAATGTATTTTATGTACGAACTGATTGATCCTTTTCCCCTTAAAGTTCCTGTTTATCTTGTTTGGATGTGTTCGTCATTGACATCTCTTCACATGGGAATGCCAAGGAGACTTTGTCTCCCCCTCTCTCCTGGGAAAAATAAAGCAAATAAACGAATTGAGCCAAAACCATTTGCTTCGTCTGGCCTTGATACGATGGATCAGTAAGGCTTTAGCAATGCAAGGCACATCACAGCCAGGTTTCACGTGACAAAAATACAGAGACGAACAAAGCCAAAATTCACAGACAAAATAGCTTCTATAAACATAGATTTATACAACCATAAGAGCTTTATACTGTACATCTGTTACAAATTGCACAAATTACAAGACAAAGCAAACATACAGGCTTTTCTTTTCTTTTTTTTTTTAACATAAATAATGTGAAAAATACTGAAAATATGACGCTGTAACATGTGATATAACACATGAGAAAATATCACCTAAACAAGGAGCTGCACTGATAAAGAGATTGACAGACACCTCTCTTCTATTCTTAATAATTTAGCAGCACACGATATAAAAGACATCGCCACAATATAAAAATATAATACAATACCTACTATCATGTACACTGCGATATATTCAATTTCCTCAAATCCTGAGAAATTTCAAGGTGCTTCTTAGACCTACCTGAGTTAATGTTAAAGTGTAAACCCCGGATTTGCTAACGTTTTTATTTTCTCTAAGTTGCTTTATGAAAGACTTACTCCTTTATAACAGTGTACAGTAAATATATAGGGCATTGTAAGTGCTTTGATTATCTTAATGCATTATTTAATATTCATTAAAATACTGGCAAGCCAACGTAAGGCTTAACTGTTTAGCTTTATATGAGTGTAGTTTTGGAATCAACAGGCTGTATAAACAGTGTGCAGTATGAGCCTACCCGACCCCACCCAGGCTCTAAACCTTACCCAAAAACATCATGTAATCTGAATGCTATGCTGAAACACCTTTTGGATTTGTGCCACATCATTAACATTCAGGCCTCGGATTTCTTGTCTCGGATGAAATTACTCGAAGTTAGCATTAGCTGTACACATAGCATTAGCTGGAAATGTCGTAAATGAGCCCGTGGTCTCGAACCATCATGGCGGTTTCTCATTTCTACCTTGCATTGAGTTGTGTTTTGTGAAATAGATATACAGTATGTAGAGTCACTTCTCCTGGACTATAAAGAACACTTTCGTCCAGCCTGACAAATTGAAAAAGATAGAAATACCAGAGGTAAACCGAGATTTAGGCAAGATTATAGCAAATATAAATATCCATAGGCAAACGGCAGGTCAAGGTAAGGTGTAAAGAATGTCCACACTGTGTCCGTTTATGATTTGCTGACTCTTTTGTGACGTCCTCGTCTGAATAGAGAGTCAGAACCGCGTCGTCTTTCTTCGGTTGTTGAAAAGTTGTCCGAGTGTCCTCTTTTTCTCATTTTGTGAGCTTAAGAAAAAACAGAAACCAAAGTGAAATTGACCCAAAAATACAATGTTTTAAAAAAAAAAAAAAAAAAAAAAAAAAAAAAAAAAAAGCTGCCTCACTAATCACTCCATAATATTTTACAACACCTTAAATACCACAGCACTTTAGAATTTTTGATTCTGATTGGTGGTGGTGAATTTTCTCTAACAGCAGCTCTGACAGTAGTTCAGCTGCGAAACAGAGGTTTATAATAAAGCACTCTTACTAGTGCAGTAGTAACTTACACACGGACTTGTATGGTGGATGCTCCACATAGTCTAAGACTAATAATAAACGTATTAAAAATCAATCAAATGTTTAGTCATTTAACAAAGAAAAGCATTTAATCGTCGACATGGCGATACGTTTTCTTTAAGGAGACGTTTATGTAACATATATGGAAGGATTCTCCAGTCTCAGCACTTTATAGGTCAGTAAGTTTTCAGGACAGAAGAGTTTATGTATTCTGGTTTCTTGGTAACCCTTTATTGCATGGTGTTGCCATATGGCAACAAGGAATTTTTCTCCAAATTGTTGCTAGGCAATGATGCAAAACAAATTATTTTCCAAAAATGCCGTATCACATGACCAGGAAGTACTGTTCGCGCTTCCTTTTTGCAATCATACGGCATGGTGAATGTCATCATTGGAGGGCTCTTAAAATGTGATTCATTTTCTGTATTTAGGAAAACAAATGAAACAATATCTGAGATAAGTTAACATATTTTTGTCACTGAAACGAGTTCATACATTTTCAGTATTCTGTTAAATGGTCAAATGTAATTGTTGCCATATGGCAACAACGTGCGATAATGGAACTGTGGTGTGTGTGCGCTCAGGAATTGAAACAGGCGTACACAGCAAAAAATACACTAGGCTTTTTTTTACATTCAATGTAAGAATTTCAGACATTTTGCAGTTCAACCTTATTTTCTAAATTTCATGTTTCACGAGGAAATTAAGAATGAACGAGGAAGAATTAAAAAGATACTTCACCCAAAACATGTTTGGATTGAATTTTTGCATGTATTTTGCGGGAATAAATCCATCCACAAAAAAAAAAAAAAAAAAAAAAAAAACCCTCTGCAACTTATAGTCTTGAAAATGCAGAAATTAAAAAATGCTAAAAAAAATAAAATAATAAATTATATAATTTTATTAAAAGACGCTTTAATAGGCAGATCAGTTTGGACAAAAGACAACTTAAACTGCACTGATAACATCTTTTTAATCACTAATGTAGGTCAGACGATGTTCAATAATGCACGTCAAACGATATCTTGGGTGTGCCAAAATCTCACCTGCTGCTCTTGGCTGGTTTTGACTTTTCATTCCATCTAAGTGAGCTAATCTTCTGTTTCAGGCTGTTACTCGCCTTCCGCTGCTCCGTTTCAACCGGCTGGATGAGCAAACAGATAAACAATGCTTGAACAACAATTGCTACGACACACAAAGCTACACAATACATTCATTTTAGTGACACGACGATCCTGCGCATAGGGCAAACAGCCGAGCTTTGTTCAAAGGATTTGCATCGATTTGGTTGACATTAATGTTTCTTATATATACAGTGGGATCCAAAAGTCTGAGACAACCATTATGAATGCTTCGGTTTTCTAAATGAATATAAATTCTGTATATTAGTTATATTATCATCAACAAATGTAAGGCAAAATTTGAGAAATATTGACATGAATATCGCCCCCCTTTCCCCCCGCCCCACCCATTTTTAATGTATTCGTGCCATTGAGCATTTCCTGTATGTGTTCTCAAAGAAATGCCAAACGTGATCTGCACAGATTGATGGTGGGCGAATGAAGTTTTAGTATGTTGCAGTACATGTGCTCACGTTGCAACATGTTGGCACACAACACTACTGCAAAACACACCAAACCAGTTTCCAAACCAGAGGGGTTTTTTTTTTCCGTAAATTAACTCTGACTTTTCTCTTACCGACTGTGGGTTTTCAGGCTGTTCCAGTAAAACGTGTGTGGATGGGAAGTGCTCGGCTTGACGGGCTTTAGATTTACCTACAGGAGATAAAACACAACCTCATAAAAGCTTCGAATCTATGGTTAGGGTTAGGGTTAAGGAGTAATGGTCTTGCTTATTGACCTAACTGTTACTGAACTCACAACCTAGTCCTTAAAATGATTGTTAAGTATTTCATTATTTACTGTTTTGTATGAGTTTAGTATAAGTGCAATGTGTTGTATTTATAGCATAATTAATAATGTTCTTTGAAACGTGATCAATGTTATACTGCTGTGTTATGCTTACTTCGTTGTTTGATAAAAGTCCACGGATCAGACACGCTCCTTCGACGGAAAGCCTCGGAAGAACGTCCTGGTTTATTCTTGGTATGCCGGAAGTCAAGCTTCTCACCGTCTGTGCAGTCGATATCAGCTTTCTGCCTGCAGACAGCCTGCAAAGAATTTCAGTTCAAATGAATATTAAAGATACTAAATACTGCACACATCAGACATAACATATATATATATAGTATATCAAAGCCCTGAATAATACAAACACTAATCGAAGATAGGCTACGACAAATACTGTACAGACCAAAACACTGGTTAGCACAAATAAGAATCAAAACCAGTATCAAAAACATCAAAGCCTTGTTTAAGAAAAATGAAAAGATTTCAAATTTGCCTAATACTGTACACACATACTACATAATATAACGCGGTATGGTGTCGTATATTATAGTATAGTATAGCATATCATAGCAGATAAAATACATATATTTCCATTCAAATTTATGTACTGCACGTGTACTTTAACTGATATCAAATAGTGACTGTTTAAATTTGTGCACCCCAAACCTGTATATGTAATTGAATGTAATATATTGGGAATGAGAGGCTCAGATCTCAGTTTTTGAGAGCGATATTGTGAAACTAAGTGCATTCCCGTGTTAGTCTTGTTCGTTCTGACTCACGGTTTGAAATATGTGACATTCTGAGATCTTCACCAAATTCGCATTGTGCGTTAGGGTGGTCAAGACTAACACACTAATGCACTTAGTTTCTTGCTAACACGCTCCGAAGCTGAGCTATAGTATAGCATTGTACAGTACAGTACAGTATAGTACAGCACAGTATAGTAGATAAAATAGCTACAGTATAGTAAGTACAGTAGACAAAATAGATATATTTCCATTCAAACTCATGCACTGCATGTGTATTTTAACTGAGGTTGAACAGTTAATGTTTAAATCTGTGTCCGTCCCAAACCTGTATATGTTATTGATCGTAATATATTGTAAATGAGAGGCTCAGATATCAGTTTTTGAGAGTGATATTATGAAACTAAGTGCATTCCCGTGTTAGTCTTGATCGCTCTGACGCACGGTGTGAATTTGGTACAAATCAGAAACATTTTTTTTTTTTGCCCTAAAACCGTAACTAATAAAAAAACCCTTACCATTTTTTACAGTGAAAAATCTGATGTTCTGAGATCTTCACCAAATTCACACTGTGCGTTAGGGCGGTCGAGACTAACACACTAATGCACTTAGTTTCTTCCCAACACACTCCAAATCTCAGATATGTACAACATGATATAACACATTAATACATTAACGTGCACACAAGTACTACACAAATCACGACCTTTGGGTTAGCACCAATACTACCCAAAACTATAAAGAACACAAACATTGCACAAATACTACACCGACCAAAAAAAAAACAAGATTAGCACCAAATAGTACAGCATTTAAAACATTATGGTTAGCACAAATACTACCCAAATCTAACTATCTAAGTAACAGATATACTACGCAAACCAAGACATTTGGGTTAGTACAGATAATACCCAAATCTAACTACTTAGGTTAACACAAATACTTTCTAGAACATTTAGGATAAAGCCAATAATTCACAAATCATTTGAGTTAACTCAAAAACACACACAAAAGCAGAATATAAACCAATACATGTAGATTTAGGTATACACATATATATCTTAGCTTTAGATCATAGCTTTAAAACCAACGCAGTTTTCGCAAACGTCTCATTTCGCAAAAGTCTTTGGTTAACGTAAATACTGCTCACATGAATCAAAAGACTTATTCAACACAAGTATGCGCCCTTATTAACGCCAGCTACCCGCCTGTCTCTCTGGTTATTTAAATGACTCGGGTCATTTAGCTTAGTTGCTTAGCAGCTAATGAGTTTTAACAAAAACAAGGATCTCACCGAGATGACACAAGCAAAAGAAAATGCAGAGAGGAAACAGTGCTGAAAAGACTTTCTGATGTCACCGAATTGTGAAATTCGGCGAGGCTCAAAACGGCATAATTACGGATAATAATAGTTGTGCTGTAGACGCGCGGTAACCGGTAATTTGTTGAGGTGTTAGGTCAGCTGGGATACGGATTTATGGTAGTGTTAGTTGGGCGGTGCTGGGTTTATTTTATGTACAAACTCAGAAGAAATGTTAGGAAACTGTAACTCATTTAAGGAAGGTACATTACTGGATATTACACCACAGACTGTGGAATTCACAAATCTCAAGAAGTAGCAAACCACAGGTTTATAGTCTTTCCCTAGTTTTAAACGCGTTGTCGTTTCTATAGCAACAGCTCATTGACGTACTTAGTTGGTGGATGTCCGATACAATCCAAGCCTAACTATGGAACGTATTGAGATGGATCTGTTGCTATTTAACAAAGAAAAATGCCATTTCTATAGTGATGTTTTCTGTTGGGAGATCATGTAATTGTCAACATTTATGAAAGGAGTCTCCAGTGTCAGTGCTTTGTAACACTACAGGAAAGTCTGCAGGATAGCAGAATTTGCACTCAATTCTGGCACACTATGGCTGCCGTAGCATCATCCAGGTGGATGCTACACACTAGTGGTGGTTGAGGAGACACCCCCACACCCGTTATACTATGTAAAGCGTTTTGAGTGTCTAGAAAAGCGCTATATAAATGTAACTGTAACTATCTCTTGAATCTGTGTTGTTTTGTCTTTATTTCTTGTTTTTAGACACATTTCCATCCATTTTCCGTACCACATACTCTACACAGGGTTGCTGTTGAGCCTGGAGCCTAACCCAGGAAACTCGAGGCACAAGGTGGGGTACACACCCAGGACAGGGTGCAAACCCATCGCAGGGCACGATCACACACATATTCACACTCTATGGACATTTTGGAAACACCAATCAGCCCACAATGCATGCCTGTGGACTGGTGGAGGAAACCGGAGTAGCAGGAGGAAACCCCCGAAGCATGCGGAGAACATGCAAGCTCCACGCACATAGGGTGGAGGCGGGATTTGAACCCCCAAACCCCCGGAGGTGCGAGGCAGATGTGCTAACCGCTAAACCACCGTGCCCACAGACACACATCGGTTCATCACATTAATGAGAAACTCAGCTTGGAAGTAGTGGAAATGGACCTGACGCAAACATCGGACTCAAAGCTCCAGAATGCGATGCAGCTGAGTAAAGGCAGAGACCCGGCTCGGCTAGTTAGAGATCTATGGGATGACGAGCGCGATGGCACAGACGGCGGTATTAGCATTAAAGTTGAACCTGTTTGAGCAGAGTGTACAGATGACGAGGAGAGAGAGCTAGACAGACTTACGGTTCTAAAGCGCCGCCGCATTACTTTCTTTCGTAGGGATCAAATAAGGCTTTAATACCGCTGCACCACTATATTAACAGATAGTTGTGGCTGACTCGGATGAGTCCGTCACCATCAGCAATGGTGGAAAATAATCCAGTTGTAAAGGGCGCGTCATCAATGAGACGCCGTTTATTTATACATGACCACAGGAATGCCGTGACTATGAGTTAGTGTGCTACTTAAAAACAATCCTGTTCTAACTGCAACAATGCTAATAAACGTCCTGGACACTCTCACCTTCATCTCCGTCTCTCCCGTCTCGTCTCGGTTGTTCTTTATCACCAGCTGGAGGTTGTGGTTCTCCCTCTGCAGCCGGGCGATCTCCTCCAGCATCCGGCACATCTGCTCCAGGTAGAGAAACCCAGGGGGCAGATGGTCCCACTCAGGCCCAGTGGCACATGCAGCCTGCTAACACACACAGACGTACAATTTATTACATTATTACTTATTTCAGTACTTTCGATGTTTCTTATTAAATACTTCAGGTACTTTTGAGAGTGCTGTTAGAAAATTGTATAAATTATTCATCTATTTGTTCAGAGTTTAACATCTAATGTTTTCCCCAGTCTTTACAAGATGATCCTGCTTGTTTTACTGAAATGACTCTGTCTGGTAAAATAGCTGTATAATGGACAGAATATTTAAGATATATACAATATAATACTAGTTTATATTTAAACCTGTTTACTATAATGCTAGTTTTTCTTTTAGCCCACTGTTTATTTAGCCTATTGTTTGTTTTAGCCTCTTTTCATTAAAACTGCTTTTTAGCCTGTTTACTAGAATGCTAGGTCTTGAACTAGCCTGATTTTTGTAGCCTGTTCATTTCAATTGTTAATTCATTTCAAGTCTGTGTCACCATTAGGGCTAATTTTTGGATAGCCGGTATATTTTCATGCTCATTCACTATAGTTTACTGTAGTTCTGGTTGATATTTTAGCTTGTTTTACTGTAATGCTAACTCTTAAATTAGCATATATACTATAATAAAATTTAAATCTAAGCAGAACGATTATAATGCTAATTCTTGAGGTACTCTGTTTACTGTAATGCTGGTTTGTGTTTTTACTTGTTTACTATGAAGTAGTTGATCATTTAGAACGTTGATTACAAGTCTAATTTGTGTTTCAGTGTTTATCATAATGCTAGTTCTTGAATTAGCCACTTTATGATGATACTAGTTAACTTTAACGCTAGTTTTAGAGTTAGCCTGCTTACTATAAAGCTAGTTTATGGTTTACTTTGTTTACTTCTTGTTTTACTTCGTTACTATAATGACAGCTTATATTTTAGCATGTTTGCATTTCAGTGTTTATCATAATGCTAGTTCCTGAACTAGTCTGTTTACTATAATGCTAGCTTACTTTCACACTACTTTTAGAGTTAGCCTGTTTACTATAACTACAGTGAGGGAAAAAAGTATTTGATCCCCTGCTGATTTTGTACGTTTGCCCACTGACAAAGAAATGATCAGTCTATAATTTTAATGGTAGTTGTATTTGAACAGTGAGAGACAGAATAACAACAAAAAAATCCAGAAAAACGCATGTCAAAAATTTTATAAATTCATTTGCATTTTAATGAGGGAAAAAAGTATTTGACCCCCTCTCAATCAGAAAGATTTCTGGCTCCCAGGTATCTTTTATCCAGGTAACGAGCTGAGATTAGGAGCACACTCTTAAAGGGAGTTCTCCTAATATCAGTTTGTTACCTGTATAAAAGACACCTGTCCACAGAAGCAATCAATCAATCAGATTCCAAACTCTCCACCATGGCCAAGACCAAAGAGCTCTCCAAGGATGTCAGGGACAAGACTGTAGACCTACACAAGTCTGGAATGGGCTACAAGACCATTGCCAAGCAGCTTGGTGAGAAGGTGACAACAGTTGGTGCGATTATTCGCAAATGGAAGAAGCACAAAAGAACTGTCAATCTCCTTCGGCCTGGGGCTCCATGCAAGATCTCACCTCGTGGAGTTGCATTGATCATGAGAACAGTGAGGAATCAGCCCAGAACTACACGGGAGGATCTTGTCAATGATCTCAAGGCAGCTGGGACCATAGTCACCAAGAAAACAATTGGTAACACACTACGACGTGAAGGACTGAAATCCTGCAGCGCGCGCAAGGTCCGCTGCTCAAGAAAGCACATATACATGCCCGTCTGAAGTTTGCCAGTGAACATCTGAATGATTCAGAGGACAACTGGGTGAAAGTGTTGTGGTCAGATGAGACCAAAATGGAGCTCTTTGGCATCAACTCAACTCGCCGTGTTTGGAGGAGGAGGAATGCTGCCTATGGCCGCAAGAACACCATCCCCACCGTCAAACATGGAGGTGGAAACATTATGCTTTGGGGGTGTTTCTCTGCTAAGGGGACAGGACAACTTCACCGCATCAAAGGGACGATGGACGGGGCCATGTACCGTCAAATCTTGGGTGAAAACCTCCTTCCCTCAGATAGGGCATTGAAAATGGGTCGTGGATGGGTATTCCAGCATGACATTGACCCAAAACACACGGCCAAGGCAACAAAGGAGTGGCTCAAGAAGTAGCACATTAAGGTCCTGGAGTGACCTAGCCAGTCTCCAGACCTTAATCCCATAGAAAATCTGTGGAGAGAGCTGAAGGTTCGAGTTGCCAAACGTCAGCCTCGAAACCTTAATGACTTGGAGAAGATCTGCAAAGAGGAGTGGGACAAACTCCCTCCTGAGATGTGTGCAAACCTGGTGGCCAACTACAAGAAACGTCTGACCTCTGTGATTGCCAACAAGGGTTTTTCCACCAAGTACTAAGTCATGTTTTGCAGAGGGGTCAAATACTTATTTCCCTCATTAAAATGCAAATCAATTTATAACATTTTTGACATGCGTTTTTCTGGATTTTTTTGTTGTTATTCTGTCTCTCACTGTTCAAATAAATCTATCATTAAAGTTATAGACGGATCATTTCTTTGTCAGTGGGCAAACGTACAAAATCAGCAGGGGATCAAATACTTTTTCCCCCACTGCATTTAACAATTTCCCTAGTGGGATCAATAAAGTCTGTCTATCTGTCTGTCTGTCTGTCTGTCTGTCATACAGTCCGCAACGTGATTGAACAATAATTTTACTCGTGTTGGTCACTCGTTTGAAATTTTTTTCCTTTTTGGAACACGTTTATTGGATAATTTCACACAACCCTGATTCCGAAAAAGTTGGGTCAGTGTGGAAAATGCAAACAAAACGAACAAAAAGACTTGTTTGAAAATTCAGTTCACCCTGTACTATATTGAAAACACATTATTAACACATTATTTGATGTTTGACTTTGTGAATTTAATTTATTTCTTGAAAAAACACACTCATTTCAAATCTGATGACTGCAACACGCTCCAAAAAAGTTGGGACAGTCGACTGTTTAGTCGACCGTGTAACATCACAACATAACACTTATCAAGCATTTGGACGCTGAGTGAAGACATCAGTTGGTTAACTTTAGCCAGCGGGATTTTCCCTTTTCATTCATTACACATTTCTTCAGCTGCGCAACTGTACAGTTCCTTTGCTGCCTTATTTTGCACTTCATAATGCGCCACACATTCTCAATTTGAAATGTCGACTCGTCGGACAACAAAACACGATTCCACTGTGCTACTGTCCATCTCAGATGAGACCGAGCCCAGAGAAGTGGGCGGAGCTTCTGGACAGTGTTGATGTACGGCTTCTGCTTTGCACAGTAAAGCCTTAACTTGCGTCTGTGGATGCAGCGGCGAATGGTGTCGACTGACAAAGGTTTACCAAAGTATTCCCGAGCCCATGTCAGGATCTCTATTACAGACTCATGACGGTTTTTAAGACAGTGACGTCTGAAGGATCGGAGATCACGTGCATTCAGAAGCGGTTTTCTGCCTTGCCCTTTACGCACCGAGATTTGACCGGATTCCTTGAATGTTTTAATTATATTCTGCACTGTAGAAGGTGAAACGCCCAAAATCCTACCGATTTGTCTTTGGGGAATTTTGTTCTCAAAGTGTTGGCGGATCGCTGATCCTCGACCCATCCTTGCTCTTGAAGGACTAGGCTTTTTTTGGAGGCTCCTTATATACTCTGATTAGACGATCGCCTCACCTGTTTCACATCACCTTCTTATTTCAACTTCTCACATCGCTATTAGTCCTAAATTGCCCCGTCCCAACTTATTTCAACGTGTCGCTTGCATCAATTGCAAAATAAACGTTTATCTTAAAACATAAAAAACTATGCAGTTGATTAGCTAAAACATCAAATAATTCAAATCTTTATACGTTTTTTTGTCTTGTTTGTTTAAATACAAGTCAAAGTACATTTACAAATCACTCCTCTTTATTTTTATTAGCATTTTCCACACTGTCCAACTTTTTCGGAATTGGGGTTGTATGTTGAAATAGTAATAACAGAAAAGGTGTGTAGGATATTAACACATCCTTTCTGAGTGTGTAGTTTATGTTTAACTTTGTCGTACTGTTGCTAGTTCTTGAGTTACTTCTTTGCTATAATGACGGTTTATATTTTAGCATGTTGGTGTTTCAGTGTTTGCTATAATGCTAGTTCGTGAGCTAGCCTTTCTGAAACTTCCCCAGCACGCACCTCTACCTAACACTCTGGTATTGAGCTACGTCGTCCTACACGGGCCGCTATCAGTAGCCGCATTCTAACCGCCTCCACATTCCTGCTGATGCACTTCCCTCTGGCGCTGTTCCAGTTTAACACACCTGAACCGACTGGTTCGCATCGACCGTGGAGGAGAACAGCTCAATGACGAACGTGACTGTAGTAAAGGTGGGAGTGTGTGTGTAAGTGGGTGTGTGTTATGTACAGTATTTACTGCCTTAGTGAAGTGTGTGAGAGGTGATCAGCTCATTATCTGGGCTTATAAGAGAGAGAAAAGAAGAAAATGAGTGAAACTGCTGCTCATTTGGTGACACGAGTTCTCGCATCATTTACCTATCGCTGATCGATCATGGTCAGTGCGACAAAACCAGAGAAATCCTTTATGGTGCTAAAGAGATCAATCTTTCTGAGATTGGTCTCAGTTAGTCTTCCTTATTGTGGTACATAAGTTGTATTTTGTTCTTTGTTTTTAATCCTGCCTGAATTATACAGGTATGAAAAAAAAAAAAAAAAAAAAGTCATACTGTACACCCAGATTATTTGCGTATAAAGGGGAAAAACGGAAATTAAAGGAATGGTATTCCCATAATGGAAAATTCTAATCTTGGAAAAGTGTTTTTGGATGTTTTCTCAATCTATCTCACAGTATTCCAGCATTCATTTTCGCTAAATATCCTGACCTCGCTAGAATTTTTTTGTTTATAGGCTGAGACGTCAAAATCGTCTAAGACGGTTTTCATAAAATCCTTGAAAATTTTTCTCATATTGAATCTTAGACAGGATTTGAACTCATTTCAACTATTAGTTATTTCTAATATTGAATTTAATAGAATTTTTAGAAAGTGATAATTGCTCAACGTATAATAGACTTTTTGTTTGTTTGTTGTTGTTGTTGTTGTTAGGAGTTGTATTGTTGGCTTTCATGTGAATGATCTCAGGCGATGAATCATGAGTTATGGCTATCATGGATATCAGTCCTGGAGAGTGAATTTTTGCACTCAATAATACAGAACATGATATTTGGAATTAAACGTGAACTAATATGCAGATCATACAGTAACTGCGTTATAAACTGAATCATATCCTGAATAATCAATTCAAAATAAGAATCCGGGCAAGTCCATATGATATGATATGATATCTTACACCAGTTCTGGTTGTTGAATCTGATTTGTACTCTCTGCTACTCTTTAGACAGTTCGGATGGTTCCATCTTTTCACTTCTCATGAAATGTCTTTTATCGATCATTTTGCCATTCAAGCTATTAAAGGAACTCAAATGTAGTCGATCAGCCGAGACATGGCTGCTGTCTGGTGGTTGCTTCTTTAGTTTTGCACCACAGCTACAAGTTCAACACATAATGGAAGTCTGTGTCACTCAAAATCTTGTGTGTCTGCCTCAAACCTCTTACAGGTCTCCAGTGATGTGGTTCAGGACACAGCTGGACTGACTGTCATCTATAAACATGAACTAAACTTGACTGGGTAGCTCAATGCTGTAACAGCTATTTTGGACAACAGCAATCAGCAATAGTTTTTAAAAAAAAATGCAATTTGGTATCAGTCTGTCTTTTAGGCTCCGCCTCCTCAAAGCAGAACGTTAAGGCTCTGGGTTACTGATCAGAAGGTCGGGGGTTCAAGCCCCAGCGCTGCCAAGCTGCCACTGTTGGGCCCTTGAGCAAGGCCCTTAACCCTCTCTGCTCCAGGGGGCGCTGTATCATGGCTGACCCTGCGCTCTGAAAGTGTTTTAATGCGCAGCTAAATGACGCTGTTATGAAGGTTTGGTCATATTTGGATTTTAGCTGAGGTAGACTCATACTGTGACTCTAGTGACAATGCAAAGCAGGAAAAAAATTTCAACCGCCAAACATGCTTTTCCAATACGTGACACTTGAATACCATTCCTTTAAGCTCCGCCTCCCGAAGTTTGAAGGCAGAATTGTAGAAAAAAATAAACATGTAGGTCATGAGGATCATATAGTAATATGGTTCTGCTTTAAACATTAAATTTGTAAACATGGACTTTCCACGACAGTAATATCGTACAGAGTATCTTGTGCTATAGATACAGCAATGGTGTGAATCGCACCATGTGAAGTGCATTACATTTAAACATTTAAACCCGACGCAACATCCGTCGGAGCTGAGTCGCACCCTCCACTCTGATTAACACTGGAAGGTTGAACAAAATGACCTGAAGCTCTTCATAGATTTATAGTCCATGAATTCTAGGCTTACTCTTTTGAATCTAGATTGAACAAATGACTCAAAATGAAGTGCTTTATAAATAAAGATGATTATTACCGCTTCTCTGTTACTGACAGCAGGCTGTTGCGGTGTGTGTGTTACTCTGAGAGCTTCTGACGATCTCTGCTCATCAGCGGGTTGTATGTAAGGCCTTCCTGGCCCAACGCTTCCAACTCTGGAGCGCATCGAGTGTTTAAGAGAACCGCTGGATATTGAAGCTGTGTTACACCGACGTCGATGGCTACCATCCACGCTTCTCCTCCAGGCTGGCTCTGTTCTCCGCAATGCCTCCTCCACCTTCAGCCCGACTGTTTCAGACGGTTTTAAACTTTCCTTCCGCGCTGCTGAGAAAAATGATGAGGACGAGGAGCACTGAGAAAGAGCCGGCGAGGAAGATGACGGTCGTGAGACATCCTCGCCAAGCTGCGAGGCCTGTGAGGTCAGAACAGAGTGCTGGGAGGTCAAAGGGTTGACCACAGATGGCAGCTCCACTCCAGAGTCCTCAGATTCAGACCTGATAGGAGCTCCTGTGAGTCTCAGGGAGTCTGCAGACCTGGAGTCACTGCCGTTCGGGTCCAGTTTTTTTTCCAAACCCTCTGCTGAGCTTGAGCGTTCTGGCGGGTAACCCTCAGCCACCCAGGTCTCCAGCAAACACCCAAAACTCCTGTACAGATTCATCTGGCCGTCTTTCAGCCTCGGTAGTGCCAAAGCCTGTCAAGCTCCGTCTGAGGAAAAGCCTTGGTGTGTGTGCTGTCTTAGTGCTCAGTGCAACACCTATTCTACCTGACAGGTGATGACAGATGGCACAGGATGAGCGGGAAGCGAAACTCGTTGCACATACTTCAAGGCATCCGACATGGTCCGCCCACATTCCTCCTTCATCCTCCCAGATCGGGCTCTCTGCAGCGGCCACTTGACTTCCCATGCTTCCTCCTAATCTTTCTCAGAAGTCCCCATCTGCCTCGACACGCCTGAACGTGACACAGCTCTATGAAGAAAGGCACAGAAACCACAAGCATAACATAAACCGAAACTCAAAGCAAACTGCCTGTAGCCACTTGGGCTGACATCCAAGCCTGTACTGTCAGACAGACAAACCAATTTCAGTGGACTTTCAGTTAGTTAGCATTATTTCATTTATTAGACTTCCAATGACAGGAATTTGACCTGTTCAGCTCTGTCAGTAGCTGAAGTTGTAAGTCACTCATTAGTTACTTAACCTTACAATGGACTACGACTAATACAGCTCCACTCATTCCACAATCCTCAAACTTCAACGAAAAGCATCGGCACATTCCTGCAGTTTGATAAGATTGACATTCTGTACAAGGTTAAAGGGACAATTTATCAATGGAGCATTGTCGCTAATAATGTTAATGAGGGAACGGAAGCTTATAGGTTGTAGTTTAACGTTGTCCCAACCTCCTTCCTACGTCATCACACACTCATTAAAACAACAAAACATTATTTAGCTCAGTAGTATCATCTGTACATGTTTAGCTTCCCTAAGACAGTCCATATTACGTTAAAAACCTGTCTATGCAAAGCAAATGGAAACGACATTCGCTTCAAGACAAGGTGTACCTCAGGGTTCTGTCCTACGTCCAGTAGTGTTCTGAAACTACACCAATACAATAAGTACGGAATTCAACACTTTGGGAGTTGCCGTTATAGGAAACGAATCCACAACAGGGTGGAGGGATTGATGACGTGGCGTTCCTGTGATCGTCCTGAAGTGAATTGCTTTCTAACGTTTTATTTCTCTTTACACCCCAATGTAGAATGAATTGTGGAAGAAAAATGAAAGCATTGTGGAATGTCAATCAAGTTAACGTTGCGGAACATCCGCGAATCAAGTCAGTTCCTGTTGTCATTTAACGGCTGTAAGCAGTTCCAACGTCTTTTCCTTCCTCGTCTTCTCTCGCAGACAAACCCACAATGACGTTTAAAAGCACTACAACAAAAAGGCGAAACAGTTAAGTGGGTGGGGAATTTGAAATCACTCGGCACAGAGATCAACTCGCCTGACTTTCTTTACACGTGCTGACTCGGACATTTTAGCCTAAAAAAAACAAAGGTGGTTTTTCACAACCGCCCGTGCCCGGGAGCCAAGAGAGCAAAACTGGCCGTGCTCTCTGGGTGGGAGGGGCGTATTCTCTCTCCGCTGTCAGTCACAGCAACACTAGACAATCATCTCATGTATGTGGAAGAATGCGGATAGCACTTTCTGAGAGTGTTACTCTTCCCTGTGACACGTATTACATTACAGCATTTTGGCAGACGCCCTATTTGCAGAGCGATTTACAATTATCTCATTCATACAACTGAGCAGAGAGGGTTAAGGGCCTTGCTCGAGGACCCAACAGTGGCAGCTTGGCAGTGCTGGGATTTGAACTCACATCCTTCTGATCAGACATCCAACATCTAAACTGCTGTGCCACCATGTCCTAGTCTTCCCACACATGTCTCTGAGGCAGCAGGTGTTAGCATTCTGGGACGTGTGTCACAGG